>NC_056742.1:475964232-476096732 GCF_019279795.1 Protopterus annectens
GGCAGTAGGACCTTGCTAGCCCTGTCGAGTAGAGCAACTGGAGTGATCCCGGGCGAGGGAAATTTCTATTTCCCACCCACTCATCAAGATTTCTCTTGAAGAAGGCCAGTGAGGTGCTGTGTTTGACATGTACGGGAAGTCTATTCTATAGCATGGGCAGTCTCTGTGTTATGACCCTGTCCCTCCAGCACATTCTGTTTATTTTGGTTAGAGGTTGAGGTCTCTGGAGTGTGATGTGGAGGGACTGGGATTTCTTTAGATGTAGCAATTCTAACAGAGCTGGGTCAGACATGGCTTTGTAAGTCAAGCAGAAATCACCTCTAAGTAGGTGATATGAGATAGAGAATAGTTGCAGTTTTTTGTCTGTCCATATAGAACAAGTGTTCAAGACCTAGGATCCTCTTTGTGAGGTACTTTTGCGGCCTCTCCAGTTGTTGCGGGTGTCTAGTGAGGTACATGCTAAATGGGGCATTGTACTCAATGATTGGCCTAATGAGGGAAGAGTGGAGGGAGACAATGACCTCTTTCTTCCTGGATGCAAAACCCTTAGTACTGAGATGTGCCACATAGAAGGACTTTCTGACCACAGTGGCAACGTGGTGGTCAAAAGAGAGTTATTGTCAACTTGTGTTCCCAGATCTCTTATAACACCTTCTGTGTTCAGTGGACTACTATCAGTGTGGTAATTCATGGGAACTGGGTTTTTCCCAAGGGGACGATGACACATTTTTTGGCATTGAGCTTAAAGCCATGGTTCTAACACCAGTCATTGTTCTCAGTGAGGCCTTTCTGTAGGATGTCAACATCACTTAGGGAGATAATAATGGCTCCCAACTTGCAATTGTCTGCAAACTTTGTTAGCTAGAGTCCCTTCTTGTTGGCCTGGACTTCTGAGAAGTAGATACCAAACAGGAGAGGACCCAGGACCAATCCCTGTAGAATTCTACTCTTGACTGGTCGGCAGTCTGACTTGGAGTCAGCTACTTTCACACTGTGAGTTCTATCTGTGAGCCACTTTGCAATCCACCTAGTGATATAGGGGTTGATGCCTAGCTTATTGAGTTTTTCTATTATTCCTGAGTGGGGAATGGTATCAAAGGCCTTGACCACATCAAGGTAGGCTGTATGAACCACCTTGCCATCATCCACAGCTTTGGTGCTGACTCAAAGAAGTCGACCAAGTTGAGCAGGCATGATATACTCTTTACAAAACCAGACTGTGTGGGATCCAGAGTTTGGAGATTTCCTATATCCTTGTTTATTAGGTCCATGATGATGTGTTCCATAGCTTTGTATATCAGGCTTGTAAGGCTAATGGGGTGATAGTTCCCAGGCCTCTGTAGTCGCTCCTCCTTTGTGGAGAGGGATGACTGTAGCAGTGCACCATTCAGTAGAGACAAAGCCTGAGGTGAGGATGTGATTGAACAGGGCACAAAGGTGAGATGCCAGTTCACTCTGTAGTTCATGTAGAACACACCCAGGGATCTTGTCAGGTCCCATAGAAGCTGTATTCTTGGCCTTGAACAGTGCTGTTTTAACCTGTGCAGCAGTAATACTGGGTGCCTGGCAATCTACTGGTATTGTGATTGGTTCTTTGGTGGGGGGGTAAAGTTGGTACTGAATCTGTTGGTCAGTATATTGGCTATATTTGTTGGCTCAATATAAGAGGTATCATTGTGCAGTAGCTCAGAGCAAATCTGGGTATTGCCATGGAGATTCTTTATATAGCTGTAGAAGGCCTTGTGGTTGTCTTTACTCTCTGCTGTAATTCTGTTTTCATAGCTAGCTTTAGATAAATTAATGAGGGATCTCAGCTTTTTGTTGAGGCTGATAAGGGAGTGTTTCCAGTCTTGGGACTTCACCTTATTCTGCATCAGTTTCCACCTTCTGTTGTAGAGTTTGTTTATGGCAGGGGACCACTAGATTGGCTTCCTTATATTGGAGGAGAGCATCTTGACTATATTAGGTATGGTGAGATCCATGCATTTGTGTACGTGTTTGTACAGTGCATTGGTGTATGAGTCGGCGGTCATGCAACTATTCTCCATTTGCATGGGTGCTGTGAAGTTAGCCACCTCTGTTTTTAGGAGCCCAATGTTAGCTTTGGAGAAGTTTTTCATCGTGGTCACCTTTACGGGGTGGGTGGGGGGTTTGTGGATTTTCGATGTGATTAGTTTGTGATTGGATCTAACCAGAGAGGAGTTGACTATTATAGTAGTTGACTATAATAGTAGTTTTGGGAATATGACACACCAATATTTTTCTTTTTTTTTTTGTTGTTTCACTTCCTTAATGCCTATGGTTAGAGTAGTTTTGGGAATCAGTGACTTTTACTACAATTTAATAAGGACTATTACTATGTCTATTCATCTGCTACTGTTTTTTTTTTCATCTGCTACTCTTTTGTTTTTAAACTTTCTCTTGTCTCTGGTCCCAACAAAGCCCCTGGCCTTCCAAGAAACTGTGTGGTTGACACTAGCCAACTACATTGAAAAGTGACCTCAAACCCCCCCCCCACCCTGAATATACCTGTCTGACATTCTTTCTACTGACCCTCAAAGCGATACAAGGATTGCTGTCTAGCCAAGGACGGGAGGAAACCAACAAAAATAGAAAAACACCAACACAAGCTTTATTAGTCAACTACATGGAAAAGTGACCTCAACCTCCTCACCCTGAATATACCTGGCTGACATTCTATCTACTGACCCTCAAAGTGATACAAGGATTGCTGTCTAGCCAAGGACGGGAAGAAACAAAAAAAAATAGAAAAACATCACAAGCTTTATGTACATGTCCCAATTGCTTCTTCCTCACCTGGTGTTAAAAGCTTTTGTTTTTGTTCAAATTAATCTAGGTTGTGCCGTGCACACATATTTCTCAGCTCACTAACCCCCCATCAGCACCAGCACATTTCTTCCACCCCCACTGAGTGTGCATCTCTCTCATTCCCTAGTGTCTGTATCACTTTGGCAACTAACTCACTTCAGGAAAGTGTGATAAAGGCCAAGACTTTGCTGCCTCTGTCCTCTCTTTTCTATACCAAGGGTTCACCTCATACATTATCAACATCTGGCTTTACTCACCTTGTTTCTTCACTCAACACTTTTCTCACCGATAAACTTAACTGCAAGCCCTACTGATAATTTTTCCCACCTTTTTTTTGTTGTAAAACTTCATCACTTTATTAGCCCCTTTCCTTTCATCTATTTTTTCTACTATTTGTTTCCCCCCTGCCCCTTTAAACTGTTTCTTCTAACACTTGTTTCCTATTCCTCTGCCCCTTTAAATTCCTTTAAGCTTTTCTCTAACACCTGCTTCCCCTTACCCTCTCCCTCTCTCTCTACTCACCACTCCCTTCTGACCCCTCCCTGACCCCAATCCTCCCCTCCCAGAGTTGCTCACCAGAGTTTACTTAGTACTCTGAAATTCTTTGGTGCCTTCTTTTAAACTTTCTCTTGTCTCTGGTCCCAACAAAGCCCCTGGCCCTCAGAGAAACTGTGTGCTTGCCACATAAGTCATTGCATTGAATTGTCATTGAATTGTCTTGTTTAGTTATTTGTTACAAAACCATTATTATATATACAAGTTATAAGTAAGAAAGCTTAGAGAAGAGCTTAGTTTGTTCTCTGTTCTGGGCATGTTTAACTAATTGAATACAGATACTAGGACTGATATTGCTGCACTAGTTTTATCTGTTTCAGTACTGTATACTTGCTGTGTAATACTGCTGTTGGCCTGTAATTACAAAGTGATAGATGTAACACTGATGTTGGCCTGTAACTACTAGTTGTTAAATGTACGTGTACCTAATGTGTTTACTGGGCTGAGACTAGGATCAAGCAGACACACACACTGAGCATCTTGTGTGCCTTACCTGTACTGTGCTGCCTGTGTTTGTTTTTTACTGAAACAAAACGGACTTCCAGGCACTTGTATTATATTCTGCCAGTGTGTAGACCCTCAAAAGTTACCCATTTGACTTGTTTGTTGGCTAGTACTGTCACTAATCTTTAACTGCTTGATTTCATTTGATTTATGCTGAAACCTATCTGCTGAAAAATTCTGAAATCTTGTCTGTTTTGTTAACTGTTGTATGCTTGTTTATTGCTTTGCTATGCAATTGGAAGGTATAAGCTCTTTATGTTAGAGATTATGAATATACGACTGAAATTAATTATGTTGTAAATATGCTGAAAGATAAAGCATAGAATAAAATGTTTGCTTGAATATATGTATAGAGTTTAGCAATGTAAAATGGACATTCATACTATATGTATAACAGACAGGCTTCTCTTCACAGCATCAGAAAAAGCCTAACAAAGCAATATTGGAAAGCAAGTATTACATAATTTTCTCATGTTTGCAGAACAAATATCTATTAACAGACATCCTTATTTATAAACTCAGCAATACATGATGTTTTTTTCAATAGGAACAGAACATATGTTTCCTTTCATACTTCTGTTATTCTGATTGTGTGCATTTGTGCATTTTCATATCAGCAGAACTGCTGACAGGACAATAGAAAAGTCTAAAAACAGACATTATGTGACTTCCCACAGAAGGCCAAAAAAGATACCAAGAGGAAATAACAAAATCTATATGCGTGACTAGCACTTTATATAACAATTGTAGTTATTCAGTTATGTGAGAGAGAGACAGAGAGAGGTATTTTGTAGAAGTCATCATTCATATCTGTAATGAAGGAAAACTTTGTAAATATATGCTCCAATCTGACAGAAGGAGCGTGTTGTTTGTTATAAAAATAAAAATAAGTTATCTGTAACTGTGCTTATAGCTGCAAAGTATATTTATTTATCAGTGTGCAATTTGAAACAGACTACAGATTGAGTCATGCAAAGCTCTGTGTCTCTGATTCAGCATTAAACAGCACAGCAAGACTGTGTGTCTTAAGAAGACTTTGAATACAGCATGGAAACAGAGCGCACAAATTAAAATACATTTTTCACTTTATATTGTAGAAATTCTGTATCTAGTAATTGGGTATTGACAACTGCAGTCTCTCTTCCTTTTGCTTATTCCAGCTTGACTAAACACTAGCATCCCTTGAACTTGCTATGTTCTGTATTGTCTCTTCCTTTTGCCTACTCCAAATTTTTTGAGTAAACGATTGCTTCTCTTGACCATTCTACGTTCACCTGTGAGCTTTCTCCCCTCCCAGTACCTACTTAAAGGGCCCTTTCTTCAAAGATGTGCTTTAATTCCTGCTGCTTTCTAGCTTGCTGTTAATTCTATACAGTTAGAAGGCATAATTTGTTTATACTATAGAATCTCCGCATGTAGTATCTGGGTACTGGCAACTGCATTCTCTCTTCTGTCTGCTTATTCCAGCTGGGATAAATGCTAGCGTCCCTTAACCCTACTATGTTTTGTGTTCTTACTTTTGTGTACTCCAAATGTTAGAGTAAACACATGCTTCCCTTGATCATTCTTCTATTATCTGTGTGTGTGTGTCCCTCCCAGTACCTATTTAAAGGCTCATTTCTCCATATCTGTGTTGTAAACTAAGCTACACTCCTTTCTAGCTCCTCAAGCCTTGCTAGTCTTGTCTTTCCTTTCCACTGCTACCTGTAAACCTGGGAGTCCTCTCTCCAGGCCCTTCTACCTTTCTTTCTCACCCTCCAGCCTGCAACTTTCACTCTGTTTTTATTTTTCTCTCTCTCTCATTCCTTTGCCTTCTATTTCACTCTTTCTGCTTTCCCCTAATATTCACTACCCCTCCATTAATTGCTCTATCTTCTAGAGATTTAATATATATATTTTTACCACCTTAAGCTCACTGTCTTATTTTCATTACACCTCTCTTTTATTTTACAGTAGTCAACTACACGGAAAAGTTACCTTAACTCCCCCCACCCTGAATATAACCTGGCTGACATTGTATCTACTGATCCTCAAAGCGATACAAGGATTGCTGTCTAGCCAAGAATGGGAGGAAACAAACCAAAATAGAAAAACATCAACACAAGCTTTATGTACATGTCCTAATTCCTTCTTTCTCATCTGGTGTTAAAAGCTTTTATTTTTGTGCAACTTAGTCTAGGTTGTGGTGTGTGCACATATTTCTTGGCTCACTAACCCCCCTCCCATCACTACCACATTTCTTCCACCCCCACTGAGTATGCATCTCTCTCTTCTTTGTCTCTGTATCACTTTGGCACATAACTCACTTCAGAGAAGTGTGCTAAAGGCCAAGACTTTGCTGCCTCTGTCCTCTCTTTTCTAAATCAAGGGTTCACTTCATACATTTATCAACATCTGGCTTTATTCACCTAGTTTCTCCAGTCTAGTCCAAAGTATGTAAAAAAACTCCCATTTCATCTTTTGGAATTTTGTTCACCAGACAATGTACAGTTTCCATTCTACCAAAACTATTTCATGCAGCACTGTCAGCTGTTAAAATATATTATTTCCTGAAAATTTAACAATACCTGTGGAGATATTTTTTTCTCAGTCTGTCTATAAGATTCACAGCTGCTCGCAGGCTGGTGCATCCCACTCAAGGCTCACTCTGCTCCCCTACCCTACTCACATTCCCACCCACCCACCCCTCTTTCCCTAGATTTACACCTAAAAAAACACACATCCTTCTACCTCTAGCCAATAGAACAACTGCCTCCAACCCCTCCCCTTCCCCTCACTTCCACACACCTTTTAAACCATCCACTATGTCCCACCTTAACTCCTTTCTAGCAATACTCTCCTACTCCACCTACTATACCACTTACTTAGCTCCACCTCCCTCCACTCATGCACCATCATTCAGCTTCAATCACCTACTCTCCCTCTATCCTTCACCAACAGCCACACCCACTCATATGCAGCCATTAACTCACAGCTCTACAACACAACTACCTTTCTCCTCCTACCTTTCAAAAATTTACCCACACATAGGACTTACATTTCAACTCACAGATATGCAAAACTTACCAATAATTTCAGACAACTCACTCTATAAAATATAACACAAATTAAACTCCACGCTGACATCAACCCAAACCCAGGCCCTCTCACCCACACCCCTCTTTACCCACCATTTCCCCACCCAGCCCTCCACCAATTTCTCCACAACATACTTCTAATCACCACCCCCTTCCCCACTTCCAAAGACCAACAACACAGACTTGGTCTTTATAAAATTTTAACTTCCATAGTATTGTAAATAAAATTACTGAATTCCATGCAACCCTAAACCCCAACTTACCTGATATTGCAGCAATAACCGAAACCCCCATGAAAGACAAGGAAATTATTTCAAATGGATATAACGTAATTAGATTAGACAGACCAAACAAAAGGGGTGGTGGTGTCGCTATTATGTATAAAGACACACTTAAACTGGAATTATTAAACTGTGCCCCTCCTGACCTACCCAACTCCGAAATCCTAACAACATGCCTAGTAATAAACCCTAACAAATCTATTATCATAACCACCTACCCCCCCCCCCCGGCAACAACCTACCCATAATTGAGAATCTTCTCTCTTGGGCATCAACTAATTTCAATTCTAAAAAAGCAAAACAGTTGCAGAACAAAGCTTAGTTCAGAAAACCAACACTGGATGCAGTATGAAACAAAGTAAGCAACGCTAACACTTTAACAAGTGTTTAATAAAACAGAACTTTTAGGTCAAACAAACCCTTAATCAGCGTATAAAATACTAACACATGCTAACCATATTTATGCTATCAAAAATCACACTGCCATTAATTATTCAGTTAAACAATCAAATCCTAGTTAAGAACAATAATTTTAAAAGCACAGGTCGCTATTTCAAACACATTTGTTTATGTCTTAATACAGGTTTTAAAGAAACAGTCTGATTTAAACCTGGTGATACATCCACACAAAGACGTATTATCTACTGATATTCTTTTATCTCAAGCTTGTAGTTTAAATCTCACCTTGTATATCCTTATAAACTCTATCACCCTAAAAGAGAATTTATGTGCATTTCCATATACGTTAATATGCTTGGCCAGGGAATTAGTATCAGTCTTTCTCCTCATTTCTGAGTGGTGCTTAGTTATTCTTTCCTTCAGTTTTTTGGCAGATTTTCCAACATAAAATGCCTGACATATATTACAGATAGCCAGGTATATTATATTCATTGTAATATATGTTGCTGAGCCAGAAAATATATATTTCTTCATAGTTATTGGATGCTGAAAGGTGTTATTTTTATTAATAGCATCACAACAGCTACAGATGTAACAGGGAAGGGTACTTGATTTAACTGTTGTTACCCCACCATTCTTGACACACGTCTTTGTAACATAGCTTCTGTTTTAGATTCTGACAAATTCTATATGAGAAACTGGATTTCATGCCAACTATGGGACATAACTCAGGTGAAGATGTTAATATGCATCAATTATTATTAATAATCCTTCTTTCCTCAGAAGTAGCTCTATTATATGTTGTAACAAACCGTAGCTTACCTATATCTAATTTTGTATCAATAATTACAGAAGATGCTTCCATTGTGTTCGTGGAAAAATATGGTTTTGTGTTGTCTTACCTGCAGCCCGAAACATACTCAATTTCCATGTCCAGGGACTCACTGTTATAGCCTCTCTCTGTAAATGCATCCTTCAATTCCAGCATTTGTTTCTTACATTCTTCTATAGAAGTATTAAGTCTACTAGTCCTAACAAACTGGGCTTTGGTGACATTCTTAAACACATACAGGGCATGCATACTGCTTCGATGAAGAAATGTATTCCTGTGTGTGGGTTTTTTATAAACAGTAATTTGAATTTCAGTCCCATCAAATAAAATTCTCACATCCAGGAAATTAATACTAATCTCTGAACATGTCATAAACGTAAGAAATCAGTGCTATTATTCAAATAGTTTAAAAATACATCTAATTCATCCCTACTGCCATGCCAAACAAAAAACAAATCATCCACATATCTTTTAAAACAACTAATATAGTGAGAGTATTGCTGTGGGCCATGATATATAGATTCATTCTCCCACTTATCCAGTACTAGATTGGCATATGTATTAGCAATGGGAGTACCCATTCCTATGCCAGATAGTTGATGGTAAATACTTTCATTAAAGACAAAATTATTATCTAGTTCTAGCTGAAGTAATTCACATAGAGTTTCACGGAATCTACCAGAATGTTGCCCATTTTTTACTAGATGTCCCCTTATGGTATCTATGCCATAACTATTAGGTATAACAGTAAAAAGTGACTGGATATCAAGAGTCACCATCAAGAACTTATTTGTAGTACCAAGAGATTTCTATGTCCTACACCAACTGTTAAAACTTCTCAAAAAATCAGCAGTATCCCGTATATAGCTTTTTACATATAATAATTGTCTAGACAACACATGCTGTAAATATACTAAAATGGGCACTGTAGGCCAACCTTCCCAGATATAACTGGTCTCATGGGGGGGGTTTCCAAATTTTTGTGGACATTTGGTAGTCCATATAAAATAGGTAGTTTGGGATGTGATACAGCAAAATATTGATAGAGCTCTACGCTAATGTCATTCATCAGCTGTAAATCATATATCATTGTGTTAATAACACTCACAGATTTATACACATCATTACTAATTACACATTTAAAGGTGCTTTCATCAGCTAAGAATAAAGACATACTGTTAAAATACATTTGTTTGTCCATAACAATAACAGTGCCACCTTTGTCAGCTTCTTTTATAACTATGTTATCATCCTGTACCAGTTTTTTCAAAGAAGTACATTCATCAATAGTTAAACATCTTTCTGAAAGAACGTTTATTATACACTTCTGTAATCTGCCTTTCACAAATAGTAGAAAAGTCAACAACCACAGAGTGGCTGATTGGTAAAAAAATGCTAGAACGGTTATATACATTACTTTGCAGTGTCTCTTGTTGTTTAAATATAAGCATTAAATCTAAATTGAGAGCAAAGAGCTTCAAATCTGTTAATATGGAGCTTAAACCATCCACAGCACAGGGAATGAATTTCAGTCCCTTATTTAGCAGTGTTAAATCAGATATTGTAAGCTCTGTCTCAGATACATTAATGACAGAATTCACATTAACAGTACCTTATATAGAAGTTATTTTTGGATTCTGAAGTTGCTTCAACTTCTTCCTCTTTTCCTTTTTATTGAACAACCTCTAGAACATTCTTGTTTCTTCACTACAACCTGTTCTGTTAGCTTTGGACATACAACCATTTGTTCTGTTAAAAAATGCCTCAGTAGACAGAGAGCTCCTTATCACTTTTGGGCGTGTCTCCGTTGCTGACATTGATGAAGCAGATGGTATTTCATTGGTTAAACTAGCCTTCAATCCATTTTCTTGAAGTTCATTACAATTATGCTGTATGTTATTCTGTTGCACAGAATTTAAAGTCAAAGTGACATCGTCTAATTCATCCAAATGGTTAGATTGCTTATTTGGAACAAATGTGACATTCTTAGCAGTCTCAGGATTGTGTTTTATTTTTGGCCAGGCAAAAATCTGGCCATTATTGTAGTCATTAATGTCTCTGTTCAACTTATGCCTTTTAGCTTTCTTAAAGCTGTCATCCAATTTAGAGAAATTTTCAAGCAATTTATCATAGTCTGATACATGTTTAGAGAATAAACTAGATGCAGAAATATTATTCCCTAACTCACGTATCTCAGTATGTAGATCTGCTTCGTTCTGGACAAAAAAAAAATCATTCATAAGCTTCATATACTCTTAACCAAGCTGTAAATTAATTTCTTGCCACTTTTGTAATAAGGCAGGATACAAATTAACATATGAAGGCATTTTCAGAACCCTCAAGCCACAAGGTACTATGCCCAACTCCAAATATGCCAAAAACCTGTAAGTTTGCCATTGTAGTGCCTTAAACTTTCTTGCCTTCTTCTCAAGAGCAACAAATTGATGCAGATAATTATGCTCATCATCATTCTGTTGTGAAGGTTTAATTTGAGGAAAAACAGTTCTTTTAGTACAGTCCAGGAGTGAATTAGAAGATACAACAAGGATCTCTTGTAGTTTATTCCTCATTTGCAGGCTGTGTTACAGAATTAAACCATCTCCAGGTCTGGATGTTTGTACAGTTCTCAAAAAAGCCAAACAGTTGCAGAACAAAGCTTAGTTCATAGAACCAACACTTGATGCAGTATGAAACAAACCAAGTAACACTGATACTAAACAAGTGTTTAATAAAACAGAGCTTTCAGGTCAAACAAACCCTTCATCAGTGTATAAAATACTAACACATACTAACCATATTTATACTATAACAAATCATACAGCCTTTAATTATTCAATTGAACAATCAAGTTCTAGTTAAGACCAATAATTTTAAAAGCATAGGACTCTATTTCAAACACATTTGTTTATGTCTTAATACAGGTTTTAAAGAATCAGTCTGATTTAAACTCAGTGATACATCTGCACAAAGGCATATCATCCATTGATATTCCTTTATCTCAAGTGTGTAGTTTAAATCTCCCCTCATATATCCTTATACACTCTGTCACCCTAAAAGAGAATTTATGTGCATTTCCATATACATTAATATGCTTGGCAAGGGAATTAGTATCAATCTTTCTCCTTATTTCTGAATGGTGCTCAGTTATTCTTTCCTTCAGTTTTCTGGTAGATTTTTCAAACATAAAATGCCTGACATCTATTACAGGTAAGCCAGGTGTATTATATTCATTATAATACATGTTGCCAAGTCAGAAAATATATATTTCTTCATAGATATTGGATGTTGAAAAGTATTATTTTTATTAATAACATCACAAAAGCTACAGTTGTAACAGGGAAGGGTACCTGATTTAACTGATGTTACCCCACCATTCTTGACACATTTCTTTGTAACATAGCTTCTGTTTTAGATTCTGACAAATTCTATATGAGAAACTAGGTTTCATGCCAACTATGGGACATAACTCAGGTAAAGATGTTAATATACACCGGTTATTATTAATGATCCTTCTTACTTCAGAAGTAGCTCTATTATATGTTGAAACAAACCATAGCTTACCTATATCTAATTTTGTATCAATAATTACAGAAGATACCTCCATTGTGTTCATGGAGAAATATGATTTTGTGTTGTCTTCCCTGCAGCCTAAAACATACTCAATTTCCATGTCCAAAGACTCACTATTATGCCCCTCTCTATAAATCCATCCTTTAATTCCAGCATTTGTTTCTTACATTCTTCGATAGATGTATTAAGTCTACTAGTCCTAACAAACTGGGCTTTGATGACACTCTTAAACACATGCAGGGCATGCATACTGCTTTGATGAAGAAGTTTATTCCTATGTGTGGGTTTTTTATAAAAAGTATTTTGAATTTCAGTCCTATCAAATAAAATTCTTACATCCAGGAAATTAATACTAATCTCTGAACATGTCATAGTGAAACATGAAAAATCAGTGCTGTTATTCAAATAGTTTAAAAATACATCTAATTCATCCCTACTGCCATGCCAAACAAAAAACAAATCATCCACATATCTTTTAAAACAACTAATATAGTGAGAGTATTGCTGTGGGCCATGATATATAGATTCAGTCTTCCACTTATCAAGTACTAGATTGGCATATGTATTAGCAATGGGAGTACCCATTCCTATGCCAGATAGTTGATGGTAAATACTTTCATTAAATACAAAATTATTATTATCTAGTTCTAACTGAAGTAATTCACATATAGTTTCATGGAATCTACCAGAATGTTGCCCATTTTTTACTAGAAGTCCCCTTATGGTATCTATGCCATAACTATTAGGTATAACAGTAAAAAGTGACTGGATACCAAGAGTCGCCATCAATAACTTATTTGTAGTACCAAGAGATTTCTATGTCCCACACCAACTGTTAAAACTTCTCAAAAAATCAGCAGTATCCCATATATAGCTTTTTACATATAATAGTTGTCTAGACAATACATTCATAAATATACTGAAATGGGCTCTGTAGCCCAACCCCTCCCAGATACAATTGGTCTCATGGGGGTTTTTCCAAATTTTTGTGCACCTTTGGTAGCCCAAACAAAATAGTTAGTTTGGGATGTGTTACAGAAAAATATTGATAGAGCTTCTATGCTAATGTCATTCATCAGCTGTTCATTGTATATCATTGTGTTAATAACACTCACAGATTTGTACACATCATTACTACTTACACATTTAAAAGTGCTTTCATCAGCTAAGACTAAAGACATACTATTAAAACACATTTGCTTGTCCATAACAATAACAGCGCCACCTTTGTCAGTTTCTTTTACAACTATGTTATCATCCTGTACCAGTGTTTTCAAAGAAGTACATTCATCAATAGTTAAATTAAACATCTTTCTGAAAGAGCATTTATTATACACTTCTCTAATCTGCTTTCACAAATAGCAAAAAAAGCAACAACCGCAGGGTAACTGTTTGGTATAAAAATGCTAGAACATTTACATACATTACTTTGCAGTGTCTCTTGTTGTTTAAATGCAAGCTTTAAATCTAAATTGCAGACAAAGAGCTTCAAATCTGTTAATATGGAGCTTCGACATCCACAGCGCAGGGAATGAATTTCAGTCCCTTATTTAGCAGTGTTAACTCAGATATTGTAAGCTCTGTCTTAGATAAATTAATGACAGAATTCACATTAACAGTACCTTTTAAAGAAGTTATTTTTGGATTCCGAAGTTGGTTCGACTTCTTCCTCTTTTCCTTTGTACTGAATTGCCTCTGGAATGTTCTCGTTTCTTCACCACAGCCTGTTCTGTTAGCTTTGGATGTACAACCATTTGTTCTGTTAAAAAAAACCTCTGTAGACAGAGAGTTCCTTATCACTTGTGGACGTGTCTCTGTTGTGGACGTCGATGGTATTTTATTGGTTAAACTAGCTGTCAATCCATTTTGTTGAAGTTCATGCAATTAGGCTGTGTTATTCTGTTGCACAGAATTTAAAGGCAAAGTGACATCATACAATTCATCCAAATGGTTAGATCGCTTATTTGAAACAAAATTGACATTCTTAGCAGTCTCAGGATTGCGTTTTTTTTCGGCCAGCAAAAAACTGTCCATTATTGTAGTCATTAATGTCTCTGTTCAACATATGCCTTTTAGCTGTCTCAAAGCACTAGTCCAATTTAGAGAACTTGTCTAGCAATTTATCATAGTCAGATACATATTTAGAGAATAAACTAGACACAGAAATGTTATTCTCTAACTCACATATCTCTATGTGTAGATCTGCTTCAAGCTTGACAAAAACATTCATAAGCTTCACATACTCTAAACCAAGCTGTAAATTCATTTCTTACCACTTTTGTAATAAGGCAGGATACAAATTGGCATATGAAGGCATTTTCAGAACCCTCAAGCCATGAAGTATTATGCCCAACTCCAAATATGCCAAAAAGCATTAATGTTGCCACTGTAGTGCCTTAAACTTTTTTACCTTCTTTTCAAGAGCAACAAATTGATGCAGATAATTACGCTAATCGTCACTCTGTTGTGAAGGTTTAGTTTGAGGAAAAACAGTTCTTTTAGTAGAGTCCAGGAGTGGATTAGAAGACAGAACCAGGATCTTTTGTTGTTTATGAGTCATTTGCAGGCTGTGTTGTAGAATTAAAGCATCTCTGCATCTGGATGTTCGAATAATTCTCAAAAAAGCCAAACAGTTGCAGAACAAAGCTTACTTCATAGAACCAACACTGGATGCAGTATGAAACAAACCAAGCAATGCTGATGCTAAACAAGTGTTTAATAAAACAGAGCTTTCAGGTCAAACAAACCCTTCATCAGTGTATAAAATACTAACACATACTAACCATATTTATACTATCAAAAATCACACAGCCATTAATTATTCTATTAAATAATCAAATCCTAGTTAAGAACAATAATTTTAAAAGCACTGGTCTCTATTTCAAACACATTTGTTTATGTCTTATTACAGGTTTTAAAGAAACAGTCTGCTTTAATCCTAGTGATACATCTGCACAAACGCATATTATCCATTGATATTCCTTCATCTCAAGCTTGTTGTTTAAATGTCCCCCTTGTTTATTTATTTTATTTTACATTTGTTGACTGGGATAGTCTGACTGGATGCATGTCCATTTTCAGTGAAGGCCAGGGGAGAAAAGCTCCAAGGTAAGCAGTTAAGATTACAGATACAACATTACATATTGCAATTAGAATATCTACAGTGATTACATACATAAGCAAGTTATTCAGATTCCACAGGTTAGAGGTAATCCCGAGTGTAGGTCAGGCTTAATTTACACAAGTTGGCAGATTTAACAGTTTTTACTCATGCTAGAGGAGAGTTAGCCAGGTTTGATACATTGACATAGCCAGTTGTGGCAGATGTTGTTTGAGTCTTGTCTTAAATTGACCCAGGATGGAAAGTAAAGTAATATCGGCTGGGAGAGAGTTCCAGGCTCTACCTACTGAGTTGGCAAAGAGTCACCGGCTGTGTTATTAATTTTGCTAGTCTGAATTAGTAGTCTGTTAGAGGATCGAAGTGGTCTAGGAATATTATAAGGGGTGATAATATTTTTAAGTGCAGGAGTATTGTCTGGATTATAGAGGATTTTATAGGCCAAAATCAGTTTGTCATACTGGAGTAGGCTGGGTAGTTCTAGCCACCCAAGCTGGTTTAGACTGACACAATGATGTGTCCTGAAAGCAGCCCAGTGGCAAATCTGGCAATGTGGTTGCAGCAGATTCAGAGTTTGTTAATGACAGACTTGTTTAAATTAGAGAGTAGAGGGGATGCATACAGAAGAGTTGAAAGAAGGTGAGAGCGAGCTATGGCAATTTTAGCTAAAGGGGTTAGGAAGGCTTTTATTCTGTAAAGTGACCCTAGTTTGTTTTTTTTTTCAAATAATTTTTATTCTTTTATGCACAAAGAAATAATAAATAATGCAAATACAATTAAAATATGCAACAGAACTTTGTAGAGAGCTGAGAGGATATATAACAGATTGCACTCATATCACTGAATAATTAAATGAAAAGTACAAATGAGATAATAAAAAAGAAAAAGAGAACGTAAAACTATCTACAATGAAGCTACCAATGTGTCAAACTATGTGGTAAAACTACATTAATGAACAACTTAGCTCTGTGAGTTACCAGAGTAAATGTATCTGAAATAATAGGACCTTGATTATGCGGGTCTATATTAGAACACCAAACTTTCAAAATTTATAGTGTTCTAATATCGACCCGTTTTCAGCGAACACTGAAAATATTGAAGAAACAGAAAACCAAATTTTTTCCTAGGGAAAGAAATCGGTTGTCCATTTCTGTTGCTTCAGTATTTTCAGCACTGTGATGGAAAGTTACGGGTCGGGTTCAGGTAAGTGTGCGATTGTGTGGACGTGAGGGTTAGGGCGGCTTAGGTGAGTTAGGGTTAGGGCACAGGTCAGGTAAGTGTGCGATTGTGTGGCTGTGAGGGTTAGGGCAGGGTAGGTGAGTTAGGGTTAGGGCACGGGTGAGGTGACTGTGCGATAGCGATGGACCTTAGGGTTAGAGTTTGGGTTAAGGTAAATGGAAAGTTAGTGGTGTATGTATAGTTTAGTGTAGGGTTAGGTGTAAGAGTTTAGGTGTATGTGTGTGGACTGCTGTTTGTTTGGTGTGCTTGTGTTGTGTTTATGTGTTTTAGAACAGCAAATTTTTTCCCTAGGAAAAAATTCACTGTTCTGTATGTTCGATGTTTTAAATTTTTGATTAATTGGGTTCGATATTAGAACACTCAAAATTTTGAAAGTTCGGTGTTCTAATATATACCCGATTATGCCTAGTTTTTTAGAACCTGGTTAAGTAAAGATTTCCAGAGTTTCTGATAATATATTCTTTTCTTAGGACCTCTGATAATACATTTTTGTAATGAAATGTATTTGAGTTGCATTTCCCTAAACCCATCCCAGCTGAGATTAGTATGATCTAGCCAATTTTTAGTTATTTAAAGTTTAGCTAGTGCGCAAAGTACAATTAAGATATGTTGTTTTATTTTAGATAGTAGCGGGTTCGAGATATGGAGAATAGCCAGTTCCCAACAAAGAGTGGAGCTTTGATAACCCATCTTTTCTAGGCAAGCTTTTAAAGAGCACCATAGTTTATGGGTGTGATTACAGAACCACAGCACATGCATAAGGTCAGCTTGTGGGTATGAGCAACATGAGCAAGCTGGCAAGATTTTAGGATTGAATTTATTAAGGATAACTGGTGTATAATATACATTGCTATTGATCATTAACTGAGTATAAATGAGATTTTTAAAAGAAATAAATTCTAAAGTGTTTTTGATTGACTTAAGTTTTTGTTCATCCATTAGCATTTTACCCTGCTCATTCCAGTATTTAGGGAATAGACATCCAGCATTATGTGTCAGAAAGATAATAAGCTTGTATGTTTTGGAAAACATTTTCTCGCTACTCAAAAGTGAGTTTATGATTTCCTGAAGTTTATGTCTTCATTAGCAAAGTATATATCATTAGTTAGGGAGAGGGTGGCTTCTCTGATCTGTCTAAGTGTCACTGTGTATTTGAAGCTAAATCGAAGGATTGTTCTTAATTCAGGTATATTTTTGTCCTTATATTTATAGATGTCCCAAAGCGTGCATCTTTGATAAGGGGAAAATCTGTAAGGTTTATTCCTTTATTGTTAATTTTAATATTGGGTTTTGGTGTAATGGTTGAAAAAGCTGTAAAATCTTGTCTAGTTTGATCATTTTAAGCAAGTCCTGAAAAGTTCTCACTTTATGTTTCAGGATGTTTTGTATTTTTAGGGTCTTAAGATTCGACGGTAAAGGGAAAGGAAGGGCTTTTGGGTTAATTTTGCACTAAGTGACCCTAGTTATTTATTGATGGTTTTGATAAATTGGTTAACATGTAGGTCAAATTTTAGATTATTATCTGTGATGACACCTAGTAGTTTTGTAGAGGGGTCAGGGAGATTATTGTACCATCATTTGCTTTTATGGTAAAGGTGAATGCACTAGACCTATGCGTTGGTGAGAAAAACAGCATTTTAGTTTTTTGGGGGATTTAGGATCAGACAATGATCAGAAAGCCAGTTTTCTATTGTATTAAAGGTGGTCTGGGTAGCTGACCATAGCTCTGTTGGGGATGTGGCCGAGCAAATTAGGGTGGAGTCATCAGCATATTGGATATAGCTGACTTTTGGGATGACAGTATAAAGGTCATTAATGAAGATGGAGAACAGCAGAGGTCCTAGTATAGAACCTTGTGATACAGCAAGGGTGTTAGGTAGGAGGTTTGAGAGTTTGTTTTGCCAAAGGACAGCTTGCTGTCTGCCATTCAGATAGGATTGAAACCATTGAAGGGCTTTAGCATCTAGACAGAATGTTTTCAGGGTTTGGCGTAAAAGTTGGTAATCAACCATGTCAAATGCCTTGGAAAGATCCAAGAAGAGGGCTGAGGATATATAAATATTGTTGTGAAGCATCCTGCCTTAGCCCAGAATGATACCACTGTATAAGGACAAAATGATTGACTTCAACAACTGGCTAAGCTTCTGGTGTCATTCAAAGGGGATCCAGTATCTGTATGCCTGGGACAATATGATCGACAAGCCATGATGCTTTGCCAGGGATGGTCTGCACCTCTCACCCCAGGGATTCAGGTTACTGGCTAAAGCTCTTGCCACTCCTATAGTGCCTTTTTTAGGCAAGGTTCAAAGGACAAAACTACCACTGTAACAGATACAAGCATGCAAAATCTGAAGGTAATGCTACCCAATGCTAGAAGTCTAAACCTCAAAATGCACTCTTTTGAGGCACTTCTAAAAATGGAGAACATTGACATATGTGCAGTAATGGAGACTTGGTTCAAGGCTCAAGAGAGCACCCCTGCAATACCAGGCTACAACTCTTACCACACATTAAGGCCACCAAACCAAGAACGAAACACTAAAGGTGGAGAAGTGTCCATATTCACCAAGGATATTCACACCTCCAGGCTAGTTGCCCAACACCATGCATCTGAATTTCTCCAGGTGCAACTAACACTAGGTAAGACGGCAATCCAAATTGTAGCTTGCTACAGATCCCCCACCATGCTCCAAGATTCTCACTACACCTTTCTAAACATACTGGAAAATATTAAGATACAACCTAACACCCTAATACTGGGTGATTTCAACTACCCTGCCATTAACTGGGAAAACTACTCGGGTACTAACACCTTTTCCCAACGGTTCTTGGAATTCATAAATTCCAATGCCCTGGATCAACTAATCTATTGTCCCACCAGGGGCTCCAATATTCTAGACCTGGTCATTGCCAACATGGGAGATAGATGCTCCACACCAGTGGTCACCCCCTCATTGTTCAGGTCTGACCATAAGCAAATCACCCTTGACATCCACATCCCACCCCCACACCCCAGTAAGGAAACCTTGTAAAAATCTTCTCCAAAGCCAACTTCATGCTACTCAAATCAGAAGTGACAAACTTCATGACACCCATGCAGATGGGACCTGAAAGTTCGACTGTTGAATCCTGCACTAAGGCACTGTACAAGCACATCCACTTGTGCATGAATCGTTCCATCCCAAATAGAACCAGGATGCTCTCCTCCAAAAAAGGAAGCCAATCTGGTGGTCCCCTGCCATAAACAAACTATACAACAGAAGGAAGAACCTGTTCCAGAAAAGAGGAGAACCCCAGGATGCAAAAAACTCCCTTATCATCCTCAGTAAGAAGCTGAGATCCCTCATAAAATCCTCCAAAGCTAGTTACGGAAATAACATTGCCAAAGATTCCAAAGACAACCACAAGGCATTCTATAGTTATGTCAAGAATCTAAATGGCAATGCTCAGATCTACTCTGAGCTACAACAGAATGGCATTAAATGTACTGATCCCAAGGATATTGCCAATATCCTGGCAGATCGATTTAGTGCCAACTTCACCCCCTCTCACCCCCTAAAGGGCCCATCTCAATACCAAAAGATTGCCAAATTCTGGTAATCACTGCCACACAGGTCAAAATTGCACTCTCCAAAGCTAAAAATACAGCATCCATGGGACCAGATGACATCCCAGGCTGTGTACTACACGAACTACAAAATGAACTGGCACCTCACCTAAGTGTCATGTTTAATCATAGTCTCACCTCAGACTTCATGCCCACTGAGTTGTGCACAGCCACAGTTATCCCACTCCACAAGGGGGATCCACTTTGAATCCAGAGAACTACCATTCCATCAGTCTGACGAGCCTGATCTGCAAGGGCATGGAACGCATTATCATGGAACTTATAAACAAAGACATTGGCAACCTTCAAACACTGGACCTCACCCAGTTTGGGTTTGTGAAGGGCCGATCATGTCTCCTGAACCTGACTAACTTCTTCTAGCCAGTCTCCAGAGCTGTGGAAAAGGGTAATGCAGTCCACACAGCCAATCTGGACCTTGCCAAGGCCTTTGACACCATCCCCCCATGCTGGAATCATAGATAAATTTACTAAGCCGGGCATAAATCCCTACTTCACTTGATGGGTTGCCAACTGGCTTACTGACAGAACTCAGACTGTAAAAGTAGCAGACTCCAAATCCAGCTCCAGACAAGTGACAAGTGGAGTACCTCAGGGTTCAGTCCTGGGACTGCTCTTGTTTGGCATCTACTTCTTTGAAGTACAGGCCAACACTAAGGGTCTCTGACTAATAAAGTTTGCAGATGACTGAAAACTGGGAGCCATTATTGAATCCCCAAATGATGTGGATATTCTACAAAAGGGCCTTACAGAAACAGATGCTTGGTGCCAAAGCCATTGGCTCAAGCTTAATGCCCAGAAATGTATAGTTATCCCCTTTAGAAAAAAACATGTACTCAAGAATTACCACATAGGTGGCAGTACACTAAACACCAAAAGTGTGATGAGAGACTTAGGGACACAGGTGGACAGTGGTCTCACCTTCGATAACCACATCGCCACAACAGTCAGGAAATCCTTATATGTGGCACACCTCATCACTAAGGGATTTTCATCCAGAAAAAAGGAGGCCATTGTCCCACTGTACTCATCCCTCATTTGACCCATTATAGAGTACAATGCCCCATTTGGTATGTACCTCACAAGACATCTGCAACAACTGGAAAGGCTGCAGAAATACCTCACTAAGGGAATCACAGGCCTAAAGCAGATGCCCTATGCTGACCATCTAAAAAAACTCCTGCTATACTCTGTGGCATATCGCCTACTCAGACGTGAGCTCTGCTTAACATACAAGGCCATGTCAAACCCTGAGCTGTTGGACATGCTCCACTTAAAGAAATTCCAATCCCTCAGAGCCACACACTCAAGGGATCTAAATCTCATCATCACAATGAACAAAACATGCTGGAGGGATAGGTTCCTGACCCAGAGACTCCCCATACTTTGGAATAGACTGCCCATACATGTCAAGCAGAGCGCCTCCTTGGCCGTCTTCAAAAGGAACCATGACGATTTGATGGGAGATGGGAAAGCCACCCCGGGGATCATGTTAGTCACCCTGCTAGACAGGGGTCCAGGGAAGTAAATATTGTGGGAAGAAATATCCAGGGAATTGTTATGGCTCTGCTTGTATAGGCCGATATCCTAGTACCAACCTATGAACCTATTATGGTTTATGGTGTTGCTGAAGGCTAGAAGGGCTGAATTAGTGCTGTGGTGAGGTCGGAAGCCATGCTGGGTGTCTGCCATAAGGTGATTCTAGATTAGGTGGTGCATTAGTTGCCTATGAATACATTTTTCCATAATCTTTGCAAGTAGAGATAGTATAGCTATTGGTCTATAATTGGATAATTCAGTAGAGCTGCCACCTTTGTGAAGTGGGATTACATAGGATATTTTCCAGATGTGGGAATTTTGGCTTCTGCTATGGCTCGATTAATTAATATTGAGGTGGGGTAAGCAATAGCATCAGCTGATTTTTGTACGTATTCAGCAGGGAGTTGATCAGCAGACAGTGTTGTGGGTATTAATTTTTTGATCAAGGTACGGATAAGTGAAGTGGTGACAGGTTGGAAGCTGAACAAGAGTTGATGTCTAGGGGTGGTACTTTCAAGGCCGGGGAGCTAGGAGGTAGTTGGCTAGCTAGGGCTTGAATCATCTCAGTAAAGAATCGGTTAAAACTATCTGAGACATCCTCAGGGGGTTTATCAATGGTAGCAGTGGGGATAGGGGTTGAAGTTTGTCCAGGATGGATTACTTTATTTAAACCTGCCCAAAACTTCTGAGGGTTATTTTGATTTATTGTCTGTAAATTACAGTAGTATTGTTTTTTGTCTTGTAAAATGGATTTTTTAGTTTTGTTCCTAGATTGCCTGTATTTAATGTGATCTTGGGGCTCTTTAGTAGTATGCCATAAAGCCCAGGCTTTGTTTCTAATGGTAATTTTGAGTTTGGACTCTTTAGACAGCCATGACACAGTTTTTACCTTTGTTTTTTTTTGATCAAACAGGTGCATGCGAATCAAGGATCTCAAGGAATTTGTTGTTAAAGTATGCAACTGCTTCCTCTAATGGGAGGTATTTTAGAATAGACCAATTACATGAGTTTAGTTCTTGTTGGAATTTGGCAGGGTCAAAGTTTTTTTTTGTTTCTTACCATTCTGAGTAAGGGTTGTTGGGGGTTAATGGCTTTGTGCTTAATTATATAGGTGAGAAGGTGATTGTTTAGGTCATCAGGGAGGGTCCCAGAGGTATACAATTGGGGTGACTATTTTTGAGTACCCAGTCAAGTATGCTTTCTTTTTGGTTTGGTTTACCTATCCTGGTAGGGGTGGTTATGATTTGTGTAAATGCATGTAGGTTAATATGGGTGGTTGGGTGTTCTGAGGAACAGGTGTTCCAGTCTATGGTAAAATCTCGAGTAGTAGTTTTTTTTGGGGGTAGTGACATGATAGCCAGTAAAGGGTATCTTCAAGTGTAGATATATTGTTACCTGGGGGAATTTACATACAGATGATATTGATGCATTTATTTTTATTAAGTTGCAATTTGGTGGCAAGAATCTGACACACAAGAAGGAATATAAGAAGGATTATTAATAGTAACTGGTGTATATTAACATCTTTACCTGAGTTATGTCCCATAGTTGGCATGAAAACTAGTTTTTCATATAGAAATTGTCAGAATCTAAAGCAGAAGCTATGTTACAAAGACATGTGTCAAGAATGGTGGGGTAACAGCAAGGTTAAATCAGGTACCCTTCCCTGTTACAACTGTAGCTGTTGTGATGTTATTAATAAAAATAATACTTTTCAACATCCAATAACTAGGAAGAAATATATATTTTCTGGCTAAGCAATATGTATTACAATGAATATAATATACCTGGCTACCTGTAATAGATACCTCCAAATAAGCTAGCAAGTATGACTGGTGCACGGCATGCCCAAACTAATAAATAAAAAAAAAAAAAGAAGCCAGCACTCAGAGGCGAACAATGTTTTATTCCTTTCCCTTCTGTTCAGACCGGTTTCGGTAACAAACCTTCTTCAGTGATAAAACATACATGATACAGGGACAGTTTTTATACATATTGTATATCCCCAATTATGACATCACTTCCCCCATTAATCCATTTAAGCCTCCAAACACATATAAATCATTAAACAAAATAAATATTTTAAATGTAATATCAGATGCTTTAGCCATCCTTCCATTAATATCATATGGTTGCTTGTAATAATAATATTCTATACTAAACTCATTTTGAAAGGTATTATCCTAAATATTGAACAGAGGGGGCCATTTGATGTTGTTTATTATACAAAATTTCATGGCTATTGAGGTTTGCCCTTTGACAGTAGGGTAACTTATAAGAGTCCTATTAAAATATATGCATATTGTTATTAGGGATAAACTCATGCACAATTTTTGTTCATGGGTTTGGACAACATTTCTTCATAAATATCACAAAAAAGGGGTTTTCATAATTGCATTTATTGCTGAACAGAATATATACAATTATTAATTTAAACAGTAATTTAGGTTGCCTGTATTTAGACCATACATAGATTTATATAGGTACAAATAGTTGGGCATGAATTGTTTAAATTTTGACAATATGTTTTTGGAAATTGTATAAATATAAGGTGAAGAATGTTCCAACCATATTTATAATAACTGGTGGCAAAACACATTTGTATGAGCCATCATGTTTAGCTGTTTATGTCTTATATGATTTTACCCCTGGTTTTGGAAATTTGTATCCTCTCTAGTCATCAATGTGCATAAAGACAATTTGTTATATGCAATCTTGGTTGGAAGGGCAGCAAGTCAGGTGGTCATATGTTTTTTGGTAGTGGTGAGGTCATGTTCTTCTGCTTTTTGACCTGAAACAAAACTCACTGGGGACCTGCAGGAAGTTGCCTTTCTCATACAAATATTTCTAAGTTTTTGAATAAGTAAATTTGGTGTACTTTTCCAGGCTTTGTATCAAATAAGTATTATTTATCCTAGGATATCATTGATCAGGGTCATCTGACTATATAGGGCAGGTTTGGGGCTTATTGTCATGAATCTCCAAAGAATTCTGCAGGGTTTGTGTGCAGATCAAGATGACATAAAAGTTTTTGGTATTGGGACCGATATGGATGGGGTCCCTAATGAGAAAGTAGGAGATTTTCATGATGGCTGCAACTTACTGTTTTACCAACTAAATAAAGAGATGAAAATCTTAAGAACCAATATATGGCACTTGAAATTATTCAAGGCATATAAGAGTAAAGGTATTACTCCATGTGGTTTAAGGGTTAAAATTCAGCCCTTGGTTGGTAAGCCAGATGACCTATTGATGGAGGATTGGCATAAGGCACAACAGAAGGCCACTATGGCTTTTGTTGATATACTAATGTCCTTTTATCAAAGGACAGTTGAACAAAATATTAAGCATGTGACAGAGACATGTGAGAATATGAAAAAATATGAGGGTATGCCTTCTTTTGTGCAAGGCCTGGAAAAATTATCCAAAGATCTTCTCAATTTTGAGAATGGGTTGAAAGAAAAGAAGCTACATAAATTTCACAGAGATGTGGAAGATTATGAGAGAGGCAAGCCCTTTGAGTCCCAGAGGGGGGTTAGATTTATTGATAATAGCAAGGGAAGATCCAATATCAGAAATAAAAGACCAAGATCTATACTAAAAAAATCAACACAGGGTCTCAGTACCTCAGGGGAAGAATCATCCATGACTGACATGGAGGGAATTTATATTAGTGACTCTCCTGACTCGAAAAAGGTATGGATTCAGGAGGGCCCTTTAGGAGACAAACCCGTAGGGGTGGACACAAGCAAAAAGGTGGCAGCCTTGGAAAATCTATTACAGTCAATGGTGAAGTAGGGACCCAATTTTATAATGTACACAATATTTCCTCTTATGTTTTATCAAAGGATGAAAAAAGTTTACTTAATAAAGGTCTAGGGTTTGTTCTCAGTTTTTTGGTAGATGAACACATTTTTGTTTCGGATCTTTTTGCCTTTTGTAGAATTTTGAATTTAAATTTGTTTTTTGGTACATCTAATAATTCTGAAAGAGCATCTGAATTTCATTT
The DNA here is from genome assembly GCF_019279795.1 of Protopterus annectens. Taxonomy (NCBI): domain Eukaryota; kingdom Metazoa; phylum Chordata; order Ceratodontiformes; family Protopteridae; genus Protopterus; species Protopterus annectens. The sequence continues at coordinate 475,989,810 of NC_056742.1, forward strand.
TCACAAATCTACATTTATGCCACCAATGAATAAATATGTGGGTATTTTTCAGGAAGCCGTCTTAAGGGATTTACATTTCAACTTTAGTTCTGCTAGATTCTAATTCTGATATAATCATTCTTCCAGCAGATAAAGGTGGGGCTGTCGTCATAATGGATGCCAGTTATTACTGGAATGAGGGAATTGAACAATTGTCCAACCCTCAGAATTATATTAGGACAGACCCTACACCTAAATTTAAGGCTGAGATTGATTCATTTTTGAATCAAGCAGTGGAAGAAGGGATTATTGATATGAAGACAAAAGAACAACTCATAGTTCAGGATCCAACCCGACAGTACCTTTATCTCTTGCCCAAAATTCACAAAAATTTGAGTAGACCCCCAGGAAGACCAATTGTTTCAGGACAGAGATCTTTAACTGAACCCATTTCTGCTTTTTTGACATACTATTTAAAGCCACTATTATCAGGGGTCAGGGCAAGAATTAGGGATACTACAGAGTTTTTACAAATCATTCAGGACTCACAATTGGAACTCAACTGGCTCATGTGTACACTTGATGTTAAATCCCTATATACCAGTATCCCCCATTGGGCGGGATTACTTGCCCTAGAATACTGGCTAAATAAAGCCAATTTATATGCACCAGGATTTAACACTCTCCTTATATGTCTTGCAGAACATGTACTGACTAAAAACGTCTTCTACTTCAGGGGGGAATGTTACTGGCAACAGCAAGGAACAGCTATGGGGGCCTCGTTTGCCCCAATTTATGCTGACCTCTTTATGGGGTATGTGGAAGATCAGATTATATATGATGTCATGCATAACATTTACCTTTCAGAGATGGATATATGGAGATGTTTTTTAGATGATTGTTGGTTGGTTTGGTGTGGAGGTGTGGACTATTTGTTAGAATGTTTGGAATATCTCAATTGTAATTGGTGGGGGATCGAATTTACTGTTAATTATCACAGCAAAGAGATTAATTTCCTGGATCTTAATATTTTGAGACAGGGGTTGGTACACTCAAAACATCAGTATATAGGAAATACCCACAATATAATAATTTATTATATGCAGCTAGTTTACACCCCACACACACCATCAACAACATTCCTAAATCACAGTTCATGAGAATTAGAAGAATATGTTCTGCAGACATGGAATTTCATAATGCTAGGCATGATCTTGAGGGTAGATTTATTAATAGGGGATACAAGAGATCAACAGTACAAAGGGCCAGTGATTGGGTGGCCAATTGTGAGAGATCCAGCTTATTGGAATATAAAGCTAAAACTAAAAAGGATGGATTGGAAACCATGTGGTTGGTTACTACATTTGGCAGTAATATACATTTATTGCAGGATGTAGTTAACAAACAATGGAATATTCTTCGGGCCAATACAGATCTGGATCAATGTTTGCCTAACAGATGCCACTTTTCTTTCAGAAGGGGAAGAACACATACTTCCTATTTTGCGCATTATAAGAAAACTTTTTTAGATTATGTGAACCAACATCAACTAACCCTATTGGGAGATAGGCTTGTTGGCTCACATCCTTGTGGACATTGCAGTTTGTGTAAACATATGTTTAAAACTTCATCTTTTAGTAGTAAAAACACTGGTCAAATTTTTGATATTTCATTTTTTGGAAATTGCAGCTCTGATTGGGTTGTCTATTTGGCTATTTGCCAATGTTCTGCCTTTTATGTAGGGCAGACCTCTAGGCAACTAAGGATTCGTATTTCCGAGCATTTGAGTGATTTACGTCTTAAAAAATGACCAGTGCATTGTATAGACATTGTCAGTTACATAAAACTGCTTCTTTCAGATTTGTCATTATTGACCAGGTAAAAGGTAATAGATCAACAAAGCAAGGTTGGCATACTATACTAACCCAAAAGGAAAGAAAATGGATTATTAAGTTGGGTGCCGTATTTCATCCAGGACTAAATGACAAGTTATGAGGGTCTTTTTCATTTTATTAAGGACCTTTATTGGTAACTTTACAAGCAACCATATGATATTAATGGAAGGTTGGCTAAAGCATCTGATATTACATTTAAAATGTTTATTTTGTTTAATGATTTATAAGTGTTTGGAGGCTTAAATGGATTAATGGGGGAAGTGATGTCATAATTGGGGATATACAATATGTATAAAAACTGTCCCTGTATCATGTATGTTTTATCACTGAAGAAGGTTTGTTACCAAAACCGGTCTGAACAGAAGGGAAAGGAATAAAACATTGTTTGCCTCTGAATGCTGGCTTCTTTTTTTTTTTTTTTTTACCTGTAATAAATGTCAGGCATTTTATGTTGGAAAATCTACCAGAAAGCTGAACAAAAGAATAACTGAGCACTATTCAGAAATAAGGAGAAAGACTGATACTAATTCCCGGCCAAGCATATTAATGTATATGGAAATGCACATAAATTCTTTATAGGGGATAGATAGAGTGCATAAGGGTATACGAGGGGGAGATTTAAACAAGCTTGAGATGAAGGAATATCAATGGATAATACGCCTTTGTGCAGATGTATCACCGGGTTCATATCAGACTGTTACTTTAAAACCTGTATTAAGACATATAAATGTGTTTGAAATGGAGACCTGTGCTTTTAAAATTATTGTTCTTAACTAGGATTTGATTGTTTAATTGAATAATTAATGGCTGTGTGATTTTTGAAAGTATAAATATGTTTAGTGTGTGTTAGTATTTTATACACTGATGAAGGGTTTGTTTGATCTGAAAGCTCTCTTTTATTAAACACTTGTTTAGTATCAGTGTTGCTTGGTTTGTTTCATACTGTATCAACTAATTTCAGTCAGGAAACCGTTATACTGGGTGATTTTAACATGGATTGGCATTCCTGCAACACCAACAGCACCTCCAATTTCCTAAATCTCTTCAATTTCACCCAAACCATATCCTGTCTGACCCGGTTAGATAAACACTCTAAAAAGCAGTCCACACTAGACTGGATAACAACTAACAAACCCAATCTAGGTTATTTAGCAGGCTGCCTTACAGACACCCTCAGTGACCACTCACCTACCTTCCTGTACAGAAAACGAGCTCAGACACAAACCAACACAATATATAAATTTATCAGGAACAAATAAAAACTTTTCCCCCTCCACTTTTAGCCATCTTCTTCAGCAAAGTAACTGGTCACCTCTTAGAAACCTCCTACTTGATCAGCCAGTTCTTTACTTCAACAATACCTTTCTTAAAATACTCAACAATCTAGCACCCACAAGAAAAATAAGAGCAAAAACTAGGCACATACCTTGGCTATCTAAAGATACCCTAGCACTGCTAAAGCAGAGAGACAGGGCATGGTCCACTTACCATGCTACCAAAAATAAGATAAACCACACAACATAGCAGCTACGTAACCAGACTGAGACACAGATAAAAATTAACAAGCAAAGCTATTTCCTTTCAGATCAGCAAACCCACCAATATAACCCCAGAAAATGTTGGCAAAACATTAACAATCTTCTCAACCCAGGCTATACCCCCACCCCCCCACCCACCATCTTCAATGTTTCAGATCAATAGCTACACAATTTAATGCCGACTTCATTAACTCAATATCATCTCTGCTTGGTAATCCAACTAGTCAACCTCTCACTATACCCCTTCCCTCTTCTGACTCCCCCATCCCCTTCTCTTTCACCCCAGTCCAAACAAACTACATAAAATCTCTCCTTTCCAATCTCAAACCATGTTGTCTAGCAGCTGATAAATTACCTAATGAATTCCTTAAAATTCCTGCCCCCTCAATCACCTATCCCATATCAGTCCTAACCAACCATTCTGTCTCTGAACAATATGTACTCCATCTATGGAAAATATCTCACATCATTCCCCTACACAAAGGTGGCACCTCTAAGGATCTAACTAACTACCGTCACATAGCCATACTTTCCCCTTTAGCCAAAATCTTAGAAAAATCCATTCACTCCCAACTCCTTGCCCAACTCGTTAATCACAAACTCCTCTCCCCAACACAACACAGCTTTAGGCCAAAACACAGTACCAGTACTGCCCTGCTATCTTTCACAAACACCATGCAAGATCTTATAAACAGAGGCCAAATGGTCTCCTCCATATTCCTTGACATGTCAAAAGCCTTTGACACTGTCTCCCACCAAATCCTACTAAATAAACTATTATTCCATGGCCTCAACACACCAGCCCTGTTCTGATTCCATAGCTATCTTTTTAACCATCAGCAAGCCACCAAATGGGAGAACACCCTGTCCCCCCTTCTACCCATCACTGTTGGTGAACCCAAAGGATCCATATTTGGCCCCCTTCTCTTTACAATTTTTACTAACATCCTCAGCTCTTCAGCCCAACTAGCCTTCAAAGTTCAATATGCCGATGACTCTACATTAATAGGCACAGCCCCACCCCCCAGGACCTACAAACAAAAATGCAAAAATCTTTCCAGGACATAAAAAACTACCTCACTAGCCATAAGCTTATACTTAACCCCCCAAAAAAACAAGTTAATTGTCTTCACTTACAAAAAACCCAAAACATGTCTGACTCCACTTTTTATCCTTTCCACAAAAGGAACCAAAATAGATCCCACCAGCCAAGCCAAACTTCTAGGTGTCAAAATCGATATACTAAGGTCTGACACCCACATCTCCCTCACCATCAAAAAAGTTCACTCCAGGCTTGGCACCGTTTACAGAATTAAACCTTACCTTACAGACAATGCCAGACTAGCCACTGCCTGCACACATCTACTCTCCACCTTCCTCTATGGCTCCATAGTATTTACAAACATTCATAAATCTGACCTAAATAATCTGGAATCATGCTACAACAAAATTGCCAAGTTTGCCACAGGTCACCCTTACAGAACCCACCACTGCTCTGTACTCTTCCAACTTAAATGGTTAGAACTATCAAACCTTCTAACATTTAACCAACTGTCCATAGCCCACAATTTAATTCACAAACCTAACAACTGCATGGCACTCACCAATCTTGTCCAACCCAACAGCAATCCTAGAGCTCTAAGATCCACAAATAAACTAATGGTAAAGATTACCCAAGTCCACAACACACAGGGCACCACCCTTTTTTCCCATAAAATTGCCAAACTGTGGAACACTATTCCTCAACCTATGATTAAAAACCCCAGCATTCAGGAGTTTAAAAACCTCCTTAAGGAGCATCTAGCAAACCACTGGTTCTGCTCCTGCCATACTCCTGGCTAACCTACCTGCTACCCCCTTACATTACCCTAAACTAGTTCATTCTCACAGCTACAACTATTAACTGCTGAAGGCTATCATGATTCAATACTCACTTTCAGTTAGCAATGTATACACATATACTGCTTTGTCTTTAACTGTTATGTAGACTGCATTTCTCTGTCTTGCAATTACTGTATCACACTGTTCTCACTATTAACTCGTGGCCAGTTTTTATCACTAACTGCGCCATTTTTAGTTAAATGTGTTAATTTATTTGTTAATTATTTGCTAATTATTGTTATATAACTAATTTCTTTACTGACTTGTTTTGTACATTGTTGATTAATATTTGTTCAATATGATTGTTTAATACTGTCTATTTCTATGTATGGAGCTTTTCTCCCTGGGCCTCTGCTGAAAATGGGTCTCATGCCCAGTCGGACATTACCTGGTAAACAAACAAACAAAATAAATAAATACTGGTTGGCACTTATAGTTAGACTAGTTTTGGGAATCTGAGTTTTTATCATCTTGTTATCTGTTGCATATGTTTACAATGTCCCTGGAAATCCAAACCATTATGTTATATGCAGACAGAAAACATGCACTATGTGGAAAGGCCATAGGAGGTGGAGTCTGCATCTATGTTAGCAAACGATGGTGCAGTAACTGTGAAATCATGCTTTCACACTGCTGTGAGCACTTAGAGATCCTGTCCATTAAATAAATGTAGACCATTTTACTTGCCCAGGGAGCTGAACTGGGTCAGTGAAAGACTGGTGTATATCACACCTAGTGCTAATACCATTGAGGCTCTAAATGAACTATGCAATAACATGGGTGAGCTGAAGAGCAAATATCCTGACTTGGTACATGTGGCAGCTGGTGGCTTTAATAAAGCAGATCTGAAAGAAGTACTCCCACACTACCATCAGTATGTGGGCATTCATACTAGGGGTGATAATATCCTGGACAAGGTATACGTAAACTTAAAGGAAGATTATAAGGCAGTGCAACTTCCACAAATGGGAAACTCTGATCATTATACCATTTTGCTATCTACAGTTTAGAACCCTGTACTAGAGAGAGAATCCCACAAATAAACAAATCAGGTTATGGCCCGAGTGGGCTGTGGAGGCCCTCCAAGACTGCTTTGAAAGAACCAACTGGGATATGTTCAAGGAGCCAGGGACAGTGAATCAGCATCTGAACATTGATGAATACACTGAGATAGTGATGGCATACATTTCAAACTATGTTGATGGGGTAACAAATATCAAGAGTATCACTATTAAAGCTAACCAGAAGCCATGGCTCACCCCTAAGGTATATGAGCTTCTGAAGGAGAGAAACACAGCTTACAGGGCTAAGGACAAAGCAACCCTAAGTGTAGCAAGAGGTAATATGAGGAGGGGGAATAAAGGAGGCTAGGAGGGAATATGCCAGAAAGGTACAGAGATACTTTGATGACATGAAGGATGCAAGGAGACTATGGCAAGGCATACAAGGGATCACTGACTTCAAAATCAGGTCAGCACAATTTGAGGAAAACATCGAATTCCTGGACAGTTTGAACATCTTCTTTGGTAGATTTGAGGAAAGAAACAACATGTTGGCACTAAAGCTACCCACTGATGAGAAGGATGCAATACTCAGCCTCAGCACAGAGGAGGTATGAAGAGAGCTAAGGAGAGTGAACCCCAGGAAGGCTGATGGCCCAGACATCATGCTGGGCAAAGTGTTAAAAGGCTGTGCTGAACAACTATGCACAGTGCTCAAGGAAATATTTAATATGTCTCTTGCTATGGCAAAAGTACCCTCATGGTACAAGGAAACTAACATCATCCCACTACCTAAGAGATCCTCTCCCTCCAGCCCTAACAACTACAGACCAGTCACTCTGGTATCCGCTGTTAATGAAATGTTTTGAGCAGCTAATCAGAAAGCATCTTTCATCATGCCTACCTCTGGATTTTGACCCTCTGCAGTTTGCTTACAGAGCTAACTGATCTACAGCTGATGCCATATCAGTAGCACTATACATCCCCTGGAGCATTTAGAGGGCAAAGAAAACTATGTGAGGATGCTGTTCATAGACTTCAGCTCTGCGTTTAATACAGAGGTACCAATGCAGCTGATAGAAAAACTGGCATATTTAGGAATCAGTAAACATCTCTGTAACTGGATCCTGGAGTTCCTGATTGAGAGACCACAGAGGATGTGTTCAGCTAAGCACACATCAAAGTGCATCACGATTAAAACTGAGGTTCCACAGGGATGTGTTCTCAACTCATTGTTATTCACCATCCTGACCCACGACTGCTATTCTAAGCAGAAGTCCAAACATATCATCAAGTTTGCTGATGACACCACAGTCATGTGACTCATCACAAGGGAGGATGAAAGGGCATACAGAGAGGAGGTGGTATCTCTGATCAGTTGGTGCAAGGGGAACAACATTGACCTGAGTGTAGGCAAGACCAAAGAAATCATCATCGACTTCAGGAAAAGGAGAACAAGCCACCCAATGCTCAGGAATAAGGGTGAGAGTGTGAAGAGCGTTAAGAGTATGAAATTCCTGGGTACACACATATCAGAGGATCTCTCATGGTCAGGAAACACCAGCCAACTGGTCAAGAAAGCACACCAATGCCTTCACTTTTTAAGAATGCTGAAAAAAACTAAGCTTCCTCCTCATATTCTCTCCACCTTCTATAGAGGTGCAATACAGAGCATCCTCACCTGCAACTTCACAGTGTGGTTTGGAAGTGAACAGTTACAGAAACAAAGGTGCTACAAAGAGTGGTGAGGGTTGCAGAGAAGGTAATAGATTCCAGTCTTTCATCGATACAGCTTTATTCTGCAAGAAGCATCCGAAAGTCCACCAAAATAATACATGACAACACGCATCCTGTACATGGACTGTTTAACCATCTGGCATCTGGCAGTAGAGGTTGCAGCATCCGCTGCAAGACTACAAGATTCAGTAACAGTTTCTACCCTACAGTGATTAGACATTTGCACTCGGGCTCTAGTCCCAGGGGTCTGGACACACAATAAGTCAATTTTTATTTATTTCTGCAATACATACTTACATATATTCCAAGTTAAGTGCAATATTTATTATATCCATAGACAGTATTATTTAACTCACTCGTGAAATATTAGACAAATAACTTATGCATTTCAGTCTGCAGTGTGTTTTGCATTACTTTAAATAGGGTAGTTAATGTATCTCAGGCGAGGGTATTCTTTTTGTATATGAGTGCTGGTAAATAACTCTGCTCTTTCTTGCATGTATTGGAGTAGTATTGTAATTGTTTGTTATGTTTATTCCTCTATCTGTATGTGTTGTTTCACTTTCCTTTGTAATCTCAAGAATTGAGTTGCTGCATGAGATTTAATTTAGGCTACACGTGTGTAGTTCTAAATGAAAATAAAGTTTACTTTGACTTAGACTACAGTGTTGTCTGCAGCAGGTTTTCATTTTCATTTAAAGACCAAAGAAAAGTCCTGTCTATGATACTGATGGACATAGACTTTTTTTGTCCATGATGTAAAGAAAAGTACAAAAAAGTATTTATAAAGACACAATTAAATGTTAAAGTATACATCATGCCCGGAATTCTGAAACAAATAGCAAAATGTGAAACACAAAATTGCATGATGATCGATGGGATGAAGGGAAGATGTAATTTCCGAGATACAGACAGCGTGGTCATGCAAGGACATGAAGTACTGTGGACAGCATACTATGCAAATGACTGTATAATTAGATGCAAATGAGCAGTGTTGTCATAATGAGGGTACTGACAAATGTAAATAAAGATAAACAACATGGCAGAGTGATTAGAACTGTATAAAAATTGCACCATGTGCCACATATGTGCGTGTGTAGCTGTACACCATAAAGTCATTGTAAACATAAATGGAAGATACATTAATATGTTAGAGTAGCAACAGCATTAACAACAATGTTTTTCTATGAAACCATCCTCACTACCAGCAGCAGCAGTGATGGTTCATGTCACTGCTGTCTATTAAAGTATCTGTGCATGCCAAACATTTCATCCTCTCCATGACATAAACAATAGTGGAAATCTGCTGTGTGGACAGAGATACCAAACAAGCATGTTACAGGTTTGTTGCTGTCATGTGTAAGCTCACAGAGTATATGATATGCCTATTACTATGGATACTAAGGTATGTATAGCACTCACAATTCTTGTGACAAGAACCTTCCGGTAACCAACTGGGTATGAACTGGATGCATGTCATGCATCTGCTTCACTGGTACTATGATGGTTTCTTGATGTCATGCTGTACCACATAGAGAAGCATATGTGATTTTCACATAACACAGAGGAGAAACAACACCCATTTCCCCGACATATTTACTGCTCTCGACTGCTCTCACACCACCATTGAGGTCCCACCTGGGACATAACGGCAACAGTATATCAAACTTAAATGATTCCCCTCCATCAACTACCAGTTAGTCTGCAATGTGCAAGTCTTAATAAATAATATGTGAGTGTGCCACCTGGGCTATGTACACAATTCCCACATTTAGCACACCTGCAACATATATTTCCAATTTGTACAGAGAGATTTCCCTAAGGAGCATATTATTGATGTTAATGGATATGCCTTAGAGTCACGACTAATGACACCCATACAAAACCCACAAACCATACAGAGAATGCATACAATGCCACACAACTGCAGACATGAAATATAGACTATTGTCAGAAATGTGCTCTGACTGACAAAGGTTCACATCCACTATTTCAATGCCTTTGGTGGCTCTCTGGAGTTTGATTCATTATGTGTGACAGGATGTTTGGATGTGTGCAGTGTTACACAACATGTTGGTATGGCTACAGATGTAGCAGGGAAGTTCCATCATGTACAGTGTGTGCTTGAGTCAGCATTGGAGGAAGTGCTTGTCGTGGGCATTGTGGAGGGACATAGTTGCAGGACATGACCACACAAAGAGTAAGTGGGCACTGCATGCCTTGACACTGGATAAACAGCATCATCTGCTTCACACCTGTGGACTAGATTAGACATAAAAAGTAGTAATAGTTATGCATACAGTAATTACACCGTGCTGCAATGTGCATCAACCAGCCATGCTGTGCATCAGGCACAGGCAATGATGGTAACAGAGCAATGAGGCCAGGACACCATTGTCATCATATGCACATATGGGGAGTGTAATCGAGAATGGGGTTGGCAACAGGCACAGGGGTGTGGGGAGGGTAAATGATATGGGTGTGGATGTGTGCAATGGTGATTATATCAACTTATTTCAAAAGAAAAAAAAATGCAGGTAAAAAAAAAAAATCTATCAAAAAAGGTTAGAACTCCCCCCCAAAAAATCAGAAAAAAATATTTTAGATTTTAGTTTATTCAGGAGCACCCCCATGTCCTCAGTGACTTACATATACCAACAATCAGATCACCCAACAGCATGAAAAGGACAGAACGAATTCTCCTCCCACCCCTCACTTCCTGCCAGACTACAAAACCAACATGTGCAAAGCTGGAAAAGGCAGCAAAGCTAAGGAAAAGGAACATTTGCTATTCTGAATGTTCATAGGTCCATAGGTTCATAGGTGCTTACTAGGCTAATGACCACAAGGGCCTTTTTAAGCCTAGCCATGCATCCCAGATCTCTGACAAGTTCTGATACCCTTGATAAGTGTAAGCAGGGGATTAGGAGATGAAACATTTACAAGCAGGGGCCTGAGAGATTAACCATTTACAGGTTTCCTGTGTCTATTAAAGACATAGGTTCCAAACCAGGGTTGACGTTCATGTTCCCTTCCAATTGTCCAAGCTGCACTTGAATTGGGTTAGGGAGGAACTTTGCTTCACATTGATGGGGAACCTGTTCCATAGATGGGGTAGTGTCTGGGATATATACCTGTCTCTCCAGCAGATCCTAGTTATATCACAGGAATGCCTTTGGAGGTGGAGGGGTCTGACAATGCCCTGTATGCCAGGCATAGATCTCTCCTTCAAAAGTCCGTTGAGACAGAATACAGGGAAAGGGCCTTGAAGCAGTCTGTATAGGACATCTTACTTACACCCTGTATTCTTTTAGTGAGGAACCTCTGTGGACGTTCCAGTTGATGGATATGCCTAGTTAGGTACATACCAAAGAGGGCATTGTACTCAATGATAGGTATGATAAATGGTGAATACAAAGGGCCAATGACTTCCTAGGACTTAGATGCCATACTTTTGTTTATAAGTTGCACAACATATAATGATTTCCTTACTACTGTAGACACATGATGGTCAAAAGCTAGATTACTATCTATGGGTGTCCCTAAGTCCCTGACTATTGGGTCAACTCCAAGGGGGTGTTGTCTATATGATAGTTACCAGGGGTGGATGACTTCTCAAAGGATACTATTATGCTTTTCCTAGCATTTAGTTTTAGTCCGTGGCTCTGACATCAGTTGTTTGTCTTTGTCAGCCCCTCCTGGAGAACATTTGTGTCAGTGTGGTATTTAATGACAGTTCCCAATTTGCAAAGAAACAAGAACAGCACGTAGGTAAACCAGGCAGGATACAAAATGCAAAACAGTAGTAAAAAATCCAAGACCTGGAAACATTCAGGTAAAATGCAGTGTTTATTCCAAACAGGAAATGAATCACAAAGCTTTAGGGATCAGCACTTCATCAGTGTTTAAAAAAAGAGATCAAACGCCTTCATTTAAATAGTAAATTCAAACCATTAGACTAATCACATGGCACAGTTGTATTAAGCACTTCAGTTTAAAGACCTATATACAGGTAAAAATATTACTTGAAGTCAGTATAGCCATAAAATAAGTAAAACATTTAGCTAAGACCCATCCACACAAGATGTTATTTCAAAGTTAACTATCTTCTTTTTAAAATAGATTTAACATTTACTGCTGTATTTAACCTGGAAAACAATCAGCTTCTAAAGGTGTGATCCATGGGTATTCACATACTTCTAACTCATTATTAAGATCCCCCTTTTTTCTTCTAATGTCAATCACTCTAAAGTTAAATGTATGTGTACTTCCTTTCTCCCTCATATGCTTACCCAAAGTATTCGTTGCTACCTCTCTATATTTCTGATTTGTGTTCAATAATTCTGTCCTTCAACCTTCTTGTGCATTTCCCTATGTAGAATGCTTGACAGACTGATGAAGGGTTGATCCCAAAAGCTTTGTGATTCTTTTCCTGTTTGGAATAAATGCTGCATTTTACCTCAACATTTCCAGGTTTTACAGTTCCTAATTTGCAATCATCTGCAAATTTAGTCAGCCAGAGACCACTGGCATTGGCCTTAACTTCAGAGAAGTAAATGCCAAAGAGGAGCGGTCCAAGGACTAATCCCTGAGGGACTCCACCTGTGACTTGTCTCTTTGTAGAGGTGGACTCCTGAATTCTAACTTCCTGGGTCCTGTCCCAGAGCCAGGTGGCTATCCACTGGGTGACATACGAGTTTGTACCTAGTCTCTTGAGTTTGTCAACAATGCCCAAGTGGAGTATTGTGTCAAATGCCTTGACCAGGTCAAGGTAGGCAGTGTGAACCATTTTCCCCTCATCCATTGCTTTGGTTACCTTCTCAAAGAAGTCCTCCAGGTTGAGTAGGCATGATCTGCCCTTGACGAAACCAAACTGGGTTGAGTCCAGTCTCTGGAGGTTTACTGTATATCCAGTGATCATTTCCATGATAATTTTTTCCATGGCTTTACATATAAGACTAGTGAGACTTATGGATCTGTAGTTTCCAGGGTCTATAGATGGCCCAACTTTGTGCAAAGGGATGACTGTTTCTGTTCTTCATTCATGAGGCACGAAGCCTGCTTGGAGACTACAGTTAAACAGTAATTCCAGAGGTCCTGATTGGTCATGTTTCATGCTATTTAGAAGGCATCCTTGACTATTGTCTGGGCCCATTGATGCATTTAATGATAAACTTTTAACATAATCCCCCACTCAAACATACTAGAGGAGCTTAATAAACTCAGAATAAACCCTTCATCACCTGCTGGATTGCTAACTGGCTCACAGATAGGATGCAGAAGTTCAAAACAGGGGAAGCTACTTCCAGAAAAAGACCAATTACCAGTGGAGTCCCACAGGGTTCATTGCTGGGACCTCTTCTGTTCAGCATCCACATCTCAGGAGTAGAGGCCAAGGGCTCTAGTGATCGAATACCTAAAAGACTCAGCCACTACAGGAAGGCTTGCCCCAAACAAATAACTAATGACAGATTACTGGACTAATGTTAGATGCCAAAAAATGTTATATTGTTTCCTCCTTTGGAAAGTCAACCCCCCAAGGGAGCTGCCACATTAACAACACCCATCAAAGAGTTAAGCTAGTAGTTCAGGATTTTGGAAGTTATTTAGACAGTGGCCTAACATTTGCATTTGCTCATTGTGGTATAGAAGTCCTGCTATATAGCTCAGTTCATAAACAATGGGATTGCTTCTACATCTAAGGATGTCAGTGCCACCTTTATTCAGTCCTCATTAGGCCAGTCATGGAGTATAATGCCCCTTTTGGAATATGTCTGTCCAGGCATATGCAACAAATGGAAAGCCTACAGAGGTACTATACAAAACAGATGCACGGGGGTAGACACTATATTTTTCATGGACCACATCAAAGCCCTATCATTACATTTGGTCTATTACAGAATGCTAAGAGGTGACCTGTATCTAGCATACAAGGCATCCTCTGACCCATTACTGATGGACTTACTTCACAAATGCAAGTCAAATGGTATCAGAAATACTTGATCTAGGGATCTAAATCTTTGCTGCAACATTAAAAGAATAATTTTGAGGGACAGGTATACCTCAAAGAAAATAACACTGTTCTGCAACAGATACCCTATTCACATAAGGCAGAGCTAATTCCTGACCACATTCAAGTGTTATGTGGATCAATGGATGGGATTAGGAAATTTATCACAGGCTTTTCCCTGTAATATTAACAGACAGAGATATCTCCTAAATGCTTTATGGGTCACCTCCAAATCACTTATCTGCTTTGCTGTAGTAATTATTACTAGTATAATATAGAAATATAGATATTGGAATGGGTTAGATATATCTAAACTTCAACAGGATATGTTAATTTTAAGCACTAAATGGGATAATTTGCTAGGCTAAACATGCACCACAAGGGCAATTAGCATAGTAGTTACCTAAGGACCCATGAGACCAGAAACATTTCTTAATTTCAGCACTGTACTGTGATTGTAGAGTTGATATATATAGTTTAGGGTGTCTGCAGGGTAAATCCCTTCACATATAGAATGCACTGAACTTGATTCCTGCAAAAACATTTTTTGTGTTTTCTTACAGTTTTTAAGTTTGCTTTTTTAATTGCCTTTTCTGGAAAGTGTAACTCAATTTGTTAGCTTGATTGAACGCTGGTAAATCATGAGGAGATTGTTCTGGTTGGTGTGTCCATCTTCATGCCTCATTGTTACGAATATCGACCACATTGTGGCACAGTCTTTGCACACAGTGCTGATATCTGCAGATTGCAAAACTGATAGTCTAAATGTGACACATCTCCAGTACTTTAACAGCATGTAGTCTTCTGTTTGCTCTGCCTATTATTAAGAGTAACCACCTTTAATTCATGCCATTCCTGACTAATAAGTGGCACCCATTATTTAATGTAAGCCCACCTCCTGTCTTATTTAACCCCCAACGATGTTTAACAAGCCATATTCAAAACCACCAATTTCAAATATCATATACAGTGATTGCAGTAAATGCTCAATAAAAGTAAAACAACACGTAAAAGTGAATGCACTTTTTATTTAGCAACAATTTGTTTCAAACACAGAAATAACAACCAAACATTTACAAACTTTACAGTGGAGACTAGACTTTTTTCAAATTTTAACACCAAGATGTTCAACTAAACCTCCACCCTTTCCTCCTTTAAAAAGTAAAGCCCAAAATATTTCCTTTAGTAATCAAGCCACACTACTGAGATACAGTTTCCATACTAACTGACGGTGCCCATGCTGTCAGATGGTGCCTATACTAATGTGAGATGGTACCCATACTCCTAACAAGCGGTGCCCATACTATTGACAGACGGTGCTTATGCTACTAACAGATGGTGCTCATACTACTAATAGTTGGTGCCCATACTCCTAACAAATGGTGCACATGCGACTGTCAGATGGTGCCAATACTAATGTCAGATGGTACTCATACTCTTAAAATGCACTGCCCATACTACTGACAGATGGTGCTCATGTTGCTAACAGATGGTCCCCATACTACTAACAAAAAGTGCCCATATGACTGACGGATGGTGCTCATGCTACTAACAGACAGTGCCCATACTACTGACAGATGGTGCTCATGCAACTAACAGATGGTGCCCATATGACTGACAGATGGTACTCATGCAACTAACAGATGGAGCCCATACTACTAACAGACAGCACCCATATGACTGACAGACAGTGCTCATACTATTAACAGATGGTGCCCATACTACTAACAGACAGCACCCATATGACTGACAGATGATGCTCATTCTAAGAGATTGTGCCATTACTACTAACAGATGGTGCCCATACGACTGACAGATGATGCCCATGCAACTAACAAATGGTGCCCATACTACTAACAAACAGTGCCTATATGACTGACAGATGGAGTTCATGCTACTAACAGATGGTGCCCTTAGTAGTAACAGATGGTGCCTATAGTACTAACAGATGGTGCCCATACTACTGACAGATGGTGCTCATGCTACAAACAGACAGTGCCCATATGACTGACAGATGGTGCTCATGCAACTAATAGATGGAGCCCATACTAACGGTGCCCATAAGACTGACAGATGGTGCTCATTCTAACAGATGGTGCCCATACTACTGACAGATGGTGCTCATGCTAACAGATGGTGCCCATACTACTGACAGATGGTGCTCATTCTACTAACAGATGGTGCCAATACTACTGACAGATGGTACTCATATGACTGACAGATGGTACACATGCAACTAACAGATGGTGCCCATACTACTGACAGATGGTGCTCATGCTGACAGATGGTGCTCATTCTACTAACAGATGGTGCCCATACTACTGACAGACAGTTCCCATATGATTGACAGATGGTGCTCATTCTACTAACAGATGGTGCCAATACTACTGACAGACAGTGCCCATACGACTGACAGATGGTGCTCATTCTAACAGATGGTGCCCATACTACTGACAGATGGTGCTCATGCTAACAGATGGTGCCCAAATGACTGACAGATGGTGTTCATGCTACTAACAGATGGCATCCATACTAATGGTGCCCATATGACTGACAGATGGTGCTCATACTAAGAGATGGTGCCCATACTACTGACAGATGGTGCTCATGCTAACAGACGGTGCCCATATGACTGACAGATGGTGCTCATGCTACTAACAGATGGAGCCCATACTACTAACAGACAGCACCCATATGACTGATGGACAGTGCTCATACTAACAGATGGTGCCCATACAACTGACAGATGGTGCTCAAGCTACTAACAAACAGTGCCCATATGACTGATAGATGGAGTTCATGCTACTAACAGATTGTGCCCTTAGTACTAACAGATGGTGCCTATAGTACTAACAGATGGTGTCCATACTACTGACAGATGGTGCTCATGCAACTAACAGATGGTGCCCATATGACTGACAGATGGTGCTCATGCAACTAACAGATGGTGCCCATACTACTAAAAGACATTGCCCATATGACTGAATGATGGTGCTCGTACTAACAGATGGTGCCCATACTACTGACAGATGGTGCTCATGCAACTAACAGATGGTGCCTATACTACTAACAATCAGTGCCCATATGACTGACAGATGGTGCTCATTCTAACAGATGGTGCCATTACTACTGACAGATGGTGCTCATGCAACTAACAGATGGTGCCCATACTACTAACAGATGGTGCCCATATGACTGACAGATGGTGCTCATGCAACTAACAGATGGTGCCTATACTACTAACAATCAGTGTCCATATGACTGACAGATGGTGCTCATTCTAACAGATGGTGCCCACACTACTGACAGATGGTAGTTATTCTACTAATAGATGTTGCCCATATGACTGACAGGTGGTACTCATGCAACTAACAGATGGTGCCCATACTACTAACAGACAGTGTCCATACGACTGACGGACAGTGCTCATTCTAACAGATGGTGCCCAAATTACTGATAGATGGTGCTCATGCTACTAACAGATTGTGCCCATACAACTGACAGATGATGCTCATGTAACTAACAGATGGTGCCCATACTACTAAAAAACAGTGCCCATATGACTGACAGATGGTACTCATGTAACTAACAGATGGTGCCCATACTACTAACAGACAGTGTCCATACGACTGACGGACAGTGCTCATTCTAACAGATGGTGCCCATATTACTGATAGATGGTGCTCATGCTACTAACAGATTGTGCCCATACAACTGACAGATGATGCTCATGTAGCTAACAGATGGTGCCCATACTACTAAAAAACAGTGCCCATATGACTGACAGATGGTGCTCATGCTACTAACAGATTGTGCCCATACAACTGACAGATGATGCTCATGTAACTAACAGATGGTGCCCATATGACTGACAGATGGTGCTCATGCTACTAACAGATGGCTCCCATAGTACTAACAGACATTGCCCATACGACTGAATGACGGTGCTCGTACTAACAGATGGTGCCCATATTACTAATAGATGGTGCTCATGCTACTAACAGATGGTGCCCATACTACTAACAGATGGTACCCATACGACTGACAGATGATGCTCATACTAACAGATGGTGCCCATACTAATACCAGATGGTGTCCACACCACTGACAGATGGTGCCCAAACTTAGGACACCAGGTGTTGCTTTGTGTACACAGTTACACTTACTAAAGATCAGTTCAGCTCCTGGCAGGAGATGAGCACTGCTGCTGCATTTCTACAGAAATGACAAACTGATCTGTACCCATTGAATATTACTGTCTACACAAAGAAGCAACATCTATCACTGATATGTCCTGGGATTCTGAAACATTGGTTTCATGGCTGAGTGATGACTAATTAAATGATCAAAGCAGTCCAGAGCAGCACAAAGCTGATTAGCAATTTAATAGATTAACTAACTAAATATTGCACTGATGAATACCACACCTATGCCTTCTTTGGACTGCCTGAAAACATCAAAGGCACAAATATGGTAAGCTTTTCATCTTTTTGGTTACCTAAAATACTAGACTTGCCAGAAGCTATATCTTTCTGCATAGAAAGAGCCCATAGATCTCTATCCACTTCAGATGTAAATAAAAAATGCCTAGATCAGTAAATGTCAGATTTCTTTAGATGCATGATAAAGAGATGATATTTAAAACTGCATGGAAAAGAGCACCTATTAAAGTTAATGTAGCTGTTATCAGATATGATAATGACTATTCGTCAATGGTCATAGCCAAAAGAAAAATATTTCTACCCTTAGAAAAAGAACTAAAGAAAGCTCAAATTAAAAATTATCTCCAGTTTCCTGCTGAACTAAAGATATTTGTACCAGAAGAACTAAAGTATTTGAAGATTTAGATGCTGCCTTGGCATACATCAAAAAACATAAGATTCTAGACAGACTAGATGAAATGGAATGGGCAAGTCCTTCTCTGAAAAGAATGGCATCGGCTACAGCATACCTCTCAAGTGTGCCTCATTATGAGGAATGTACCTCATTTGGGGTCTTAAAAAGTTCATGTTCCTCAAAGTTCCTCAGTGTTTCACATTGAAAGACTCTGTCACACATTCAGTGTTAGTAATTTTTTAAAGTGAAATCCATGGTAAATAGAAATGAATCATATTAATTCATTAAAAGTTCTTCTTTATATGCAAAACCAGCATATTTTAACCATCCTATGGCCTTCCTAGTTGAAGTTGTTAGTAAGCCGTATGTGTTCCACATCTTGCCCATTTGTTCCACATTATGAGGGCTAGTGTTCCTCATTTTGGAGATGGAAGGTTGAGAGCTATGGGCTACAGCTTGGAAAACTGTTGACAAACAAAAGAGACTAAAAAACAAATAATAACATGCTTAGTTAACTGGCTATACTTAAATATGATTTGTCTTTCATAAGTATAATGTAATTCATGACCACTGCTTTAATGTAAACCAAAGGAGTTAGCCAGTATGGGTATACAATGTCTCAGAGTTGAATATCCAAGAAAATAAACTGAAGGTCAGTTATGTTATACATTAAATATAGAATTTTCTTCTCTCTTTTAATGACTTCATCACTAAATACTATACATCATTATAAGTCCTCCTATAACCTAATATAAACACGTATTGGTATTAGTATAAGTGTCAAAAATGGTCAAATATATGCATATTTAGTTATTCTGACAATAGTACTTGTTTAATGACATTAAGAAGTTATTCATGAGATTTATACTGTTTTGGGGTTTAATATAATGGTTCTGGTGGTGCTAACACTTTATGCTTAAAATTGGTATTCTCAGTCTTGTCATTAATGTAAAAGGCTGTCTGTGAAACATATTATGTGGCTCGTGCATATCTCTTCAGAAAAACAGTTAAAAGATGCAAAAGTTTGTTGTACTTACTGTTTTCCCACTTAAACAATATAGAGACAATTTTGGGTCCCCACGGGCACAGGAAACACATTCGAGAGGTAAGAAATCATCCTGCATTCTCCACTGCTTCACTGAGTTACGCTTGCTGCAAAAAAGAGAACTTTGACCTTCAGCGTCACGTAATTACGAGAGGATGCTGGGTGTGCAGATTCAGGAAGGATAATGGCCACAGAAGAAGAAATAGAAGAAAAATGGAACTTTACATAAAAATAGTATGTTTAAAGTTTGTAAAACAATTCAAATTGTATAAATATTAAAACAAAAGTGTTTTGCTTCCATTTTTGAATGAAATAAGAGGATTTTTGTTTATAAACCTAAAAGATAAAGTATATAGTAAAACGGTTGTTAGTGTAGGAAATGCATTTCTCTTAAACAATGATAGAAAGGGTGAAGAAGTTTTATGGTATATATCATATACTGGTTAGAACTCTGATTACATATTGATTTATAGCCATAAATAATGAAATACTTAATATGTGGTTTATGCATACTGTTCAGAGTTACCTATATATCTTAAACAGGTTGAAATCTCTTTTGCTACTTTACTAAATCTTTAGTTATTGTTAATGTCTTTGGTGATATGGTTCTAGTGCTTTGAATGGAATCATTTTATGATATTATTGAAGTAAGCAAATTGTTATGTTTGCTGTTTTCTTTACATAATATGCTGTATATGACAAAACAGTTAATGAATGTAATAATAGCTCTATTTAATGCAAAGTGCTTATATTGTATTATATTAGTTCATTAGTAATAGCTAACACAGAAGTCAATGGAAAATATACCTAGTTCATGCTAAACATTCATACTGAAATTCTTACATCTCATGTCAGGTGATGATGCATCATTTGAGACAAAAAAATTTAGCACAGAGTTGATGGCTATAGAGGTTTTAGTTATTGGTGTCTTTCAAGTCTTATTCAAATACATAGATTGCATTTGATAGATGTGACTATAGTATGTAATAATGCCATTACTGACAGTAATAAAACCATTCAGACACAACGGGCATTTATATAAACATTATGCATAAATGTGAATAGCATGGTGTTGAAGACGATGAAAAGGGAGTCAAAGCTAACCATCATTTTTTTGTCAGTCAGATAATATGGCTAACTAACATATTTATTCATTGAATTAATAAAAAACAATATTTAAATTGTTTCTCTGACACTAGACAATAAGTAGGAAAATGTATATTGAGTAATAGATTGAATGCAATAAGAGAACACTAAGATAACAACATGTTTACCTGTTTCTGTTTGTTAATATTGTTGAATTGTATCACACTGTCAGTATATATATTTGTTATTAATATACAATTAATACTGGAAAGTTGTTAATACTTAAATATTTATGAACAGAGTTAGTAATGCATATTACTTTGCAGTTATGCTACTAATATCAGTTATGAGGCTAAAATGAATACTGATTCCTCATAGTTTTAACACTAAACCAAAAGTGTACATAGGAAATGGTTAAAAATGTAATTTATAGAACTATTCTATAAAAGAAAGATTCATACCTGATAAATATGACATTATTGATGCTAATAAGTTTAAATCTTGTGCACATCTTAATCATTTACTATTATTTTTTAAGATAAGTATATAAACTGATGAGTCCATTATTAACACATAAGTTTAATTAAAAGTTAGTTAGCAAATGTTAATTGAGAAATAACCATCAAATATAAATACTGGGTGGAGTTGAGGCCCTGCTGCTATTGATTGGGTGGTGAAGTTGCATGGCTAATGTTTATAACTCCCAGGCTGGTTGCGGGATTGGTATTTAAGGTTGTGCAAATAATTTTTAGTTGTAAAAAACAGTTTTTCAAGTAATCCATTATTTGTATTATACACAAGGCTTTAATTTTAGAAAGATTTAACTCATTTATTTTGTTCAAAGCAAAATCACACATAAATACAAAATTTATACTACTACATAACATGCGGTGGTGGTGCTGTGGTAGTGTTGTTGCCTCACAGTAAGACGTTGTCCTGTTCGATTCTCAGCTAGAGCAGCTTCTGTGTGGAGATATGCGTAAATGGGCGTACCTTCATTGAAGGTTGTGTGTCAAAGCTGGCAACTTGGCACATAAAAATCTACTGCCAATCATTAGCAGACCGGAGTTCCGCTGTGGCGACCCCTAACCGGGAAAAGCCAAAAGACACAACAACATAACAAGGAGAAATTTAACATGAATAACAAAATAGCAAAAGGAACCTAAACTAATATGAAACACATTAACAATCTTAAAAATCAAAATGGCTCTGCTAAGAGGTATATCTATTAACATTAATGCCTTAAATAACCCGTGTAAAAGAGGAAACATATTTAGATACCTAAATTTACACAAATCTAATATAATCTTCCTTCAGGAAACACATCTTTTGAAAAAGGACATATCCAAACTAGATACAAAGAAGTTTATGGTTATATCAAGCTCTGACCACTCACAGAAAAAAAGAGGTGTAGCCATTTTATGGAACAAATCATTACCTATTCCTAAAATAATAAACACCTTTCAAGATGATAAAGGCATGTTATGCAATGGTGGTAGTGGAAATAAATAAATAAATATTTACCGTGGTTAACATCTACTGGATACCAGGTATAGGAATAGATACTGTGAAACAACATCTGAATCAAATTATTCTTTTTACAGAAGGAAATATTACAATGGTAGGAGATTTGTAATTGTATCTTGAATGAAAATGAATCTAGTATTAAAAACAAAAGAAAGATTTCATCACAGGCCAAACATTTAAAATACTTTAAAAATGTGTTTTACCTTAATGACATAAACAATCAAGCAGACCCAAAATCATTACCCTTTTCATTCTTCTCTAATAGACAAGGTTCCTACTCTAAAATATATAGTGTCCTTATTTCTTATCAACTAACTAATCATATTATTAAATCTATAATAATTTATTGCCCATTATCTGACTATATTTCCATAACCTTTGAACTGAATATTAATTCATCATTCACTGTACAGTTTATTAGAATACCAGCATACATTACTAAATTAGAAGATTTTAAAGAATTTATAATAAATAAAATAGATAATTTTACAGAAATAAATTCCAAATTTGATACATCAGTGATGTGTGTCTGGGACGCAATCAAAGCATATCTTTATGAGAAAATAATCAATTGGTATAACAACAAAAGAAAATCCTGGGATAAAGAGTTAAATCTAATACAGAATAAGTTAGATAACCTTAAACTTAACCAAAAAGGTAAATACATAAATAGTGACATTAAAGAGAAAATTAACATACTGAACAACAAATATTTAGAAATCCTTAGCCACAAAACTATGATATGCCTAGAAAAACACAAGTTCCTTGCTTTTTCCAATAATCCTAAATATTTAAATAGATTTAAAAATAAAACTATTAGAGTCAGTAAACATAATCACATTAAAGAAATATACTCTACAAAGAAGAAGAGAAGGGTACATAATGTAAAAGACATATTAGAGGAGTTCAGGGAAAATTTCCACAAAATCAATCAAAATGTAGTCTCTATGGATCCAAAAGATAATGTGAAAGAATTTATAACTAAATACACACACACAAAAAAATCTTAATAAACAACAAGCAGAATTAATAGAAAATAATATTTCTTACAAGGACATTCAGACACAAATTAATAAACTCATCAGCATAGCATAAGCAGAGTGTTTGACTAAGCATAAGAAACACAGGGTTGTTATACCCAGCTGATGTCCATTATCATTAGGGTGACTACAAAATATCCCAAATATCAAATTAAAACAAAGAGTTAGATGGTCACTTAAGGTCATTTAAACACTCTGATAATGCTATGCTGACGAGGTCATAACAAGGCCAAAATATGCATATCCATAGCTAGTGGGGTTTGGGTTTATTGGCCTGAAATTGTCCATTAAAACAACTTCAAATGTAAAAGTCATGGGCAATCAGAATCGCCATATAGCTGAAACACCTGATGTTCATAAGGATTATTTGCATATATCCCATGTGCATCTGTCACAGGAGGTTTGGGAGGTCACTCATTGGAAGTTCATCTTGGCTGGAGCTTTCATTTATTTTTTTCTGATTTTTTTTTTAGTGTGATCTTCTAACTCTTTGTTTTAATTTGTTATTTGGGATATTTTACAGTCACCCTAATGATAATGGACATCAGCTGGGTATAACAACCCTGTGTTTCTTATTCTTAGTTAAACACTCTGCTTATGCTAAGCTGATGAGGTCATAACAAGACCGAAATATGCATATCTATAGCTAGTGGGGTTTGGCTTTATTGGCCTGAAATTGTCCATTAAAATGACTTCAAATGTAAAAGTCATGAGCAATCAGAATCGCCAAATAGCTGAACCACCTGATGTTCTTAAGGATCATTTGCATATATCCCATGTGCCTCTGTCACAGGAGGTTTGGGAGGTCACTCATTTGAAGTTCTAGCTTGACTGGAGTTTTCATTTATTTTTTTCTGATTATTTTTTCAGTGTGACCTTCTAACTCTTTGTTTTAATATATAAATAAGGGTTCTTTCTCTTATGCCCTATAGCTTATACACAATGAATTGTTTCATCTTCTGACTCTATTAAAATATCACTTTTCTTAAATATCACTATTCAAAGAAAAGAGATTAATATACTGGTTCCAGTTTATGTTAAATAATGAAATCAAATCAATAGATAACTTAATTCAAGAGTTCGAATTAGAAAACAATTTATGGTTAGAACTACAAGCGTATAGACAGTTCCTTTTAAGCGAGCTCAATTTAATACCTCCCACTAGTAAAGAATATGTTCCTATGTTAGTTAATTATCTCATTATGAATATACAACATACATCTATATCTATAGGCAAGTTATCAGAAATATATAAAATAATTAGAGAAAAAGATATAGTAGCTTTGAATTTGTATGGAATTATATACCTCTATTAATGATGAACCACCTGCCGAACAAGATAAAAAAAAACATTCTTGAATCTGCTAGAAGAACAACATCCTCACACAGGTGGAAACTGTATATATAGAAATTTATGTATAGGGCTTTTTATATACCTCTCACTATAAGTAAAGTTACTAATAAAGAAGTTTTATTAAAAGATGTAAAATTGAAAAAAATGCTGATGGGGCACACATGTTTTATGACTGTAAGGAATTAAAATGCTATTGGGAAAAAATAAACAAGTTTTTGCAAGCTATATTTACTGATAATTTTAATATAACCAAATCTTTGGTCCTCTTTAATACACCTATTCATCACTGTATCAAAAAAAGTTAAACTCCCCTTGTTGTGGTCAAGTCTTACTGTGGCTAGAAAAATCATAACCAGAAATTGGATATCAGACACTCTGCCAACATTTAATGAATTTAAAAATGCTATTACAGAAGTATACCACATGGAACTTTGGACAATTAAGTCAAGATCGCATAGGAAAACATACTCATACAATATTTGGGTTAGACTTCAGGAATTATTAAATAAAGAATGTATTACAACATGAAACCTTGATGATAATCTATGTTTTTGAAATGTATATATGTATGTATGCCATTGTAAATATTTTAGTTTTGTTGTGTGAACTGTTCTTATGTATTTAATCAAACGTTAAATTTATGTTATAGTCATATGTTCAATCTATTTAAACAAAAAACTCAATAAAGATGTTTTCAAAAAAAAAAAAAAAGAAATGGGGTGCACAAAGTAGGAGGAACTCGTAGAAGGGCAAGAGAAGAGTATGATGTGTGGGAGATGCTAACATATATTTTTTGGAGGGGAGATGTCCATTTTTTTCATTTCTAAGGAGTGTGATGGGGAAGGGAATAAGGGCAAGGAGAGGGCAGACAGGACAATGTAGGGGGAATAGCAGGGGTAGACAAGCAGAGAACATGGACAAAGACCAACAGGTGAGGTGTTGGCATGAAAGGGGGAGCACAAAGGAGTGACAGACAAACAGACAGACATGGGGAAGGAAAATTGGCCGTGAAGTGGATTAGTTTTCAATTGATGGGAGAGAAGTGAAGCACAAAGATGCACACCCTGATGGGGGATAGGGTGGAGTGCCACCTGACTTTGTACTATTCTGTGCTGCACCCACCCAATGATCAGTCACCACCATGACTGCTGTTCTGGCTGGGCACATTCATTGCTGGCCCAGTTGACAGATTCATGCCCAATGTCTGTTTGCCAGTCATATCGTTGGTTGGCCAATGTGGATATTAAGCTGCTGGTCCACAAACCCTTTCACTGCATCCTCCCAACTCCTGCTGGGAAACATATCATAACCTACTGACATCATCCACAGAGGGAGAAATGGCACCCACCCAATAACAGACCACTGAAAGTCACCACAAAAGCCTACAGATTGCCTTTAATTGGTTGGCCTCCATCACCCTGTAAAGAGGCAGGATTGGATGCAGCTAGAGACCTAGCAGTGAATGGCAGGGCAGGTCAATAATCAGGTGACAACTACCAGATCACAACCACAGCTGTGACTGGCACAGCATAAAATAGTGATATAAATGGAGAGAGAAAAATAAAACAACAAAAATCAAATAAATACCAAAGAAGAATAGCAAAAAGACAGAGAGAGAGAGAGAGACAAAGAGAGAAAGAGAGTGACAAAGATATACAAATAACAGGGGGAAGCATTCAGACTTGAAAATACAGGAGAACTAAAATGCTGTTATATATGCAATTGTAATTTACAGACTAGGCATAAGCTTGTCAGACACTAGGGTAGAGATACAGGCAGTATATGTCAAGGAATAGGAGAAGGTAGATCCTGGGCTATCCCCTGTGTATAGGTATCGACAGCAACACATGTTGTGCAATCAGTAAATGCATGGGCTATGGTAGATGGACAGGAGTACATCCTATACAATGTTGTATGGCCAAAGGACGTGCGAGGACTTGACAGACCAGTTCTACTCTACAGATGCCTGCAAGGCTATATCTGGACTATGCCAGCAGGACACAGCCACAGCGGCCAATATAAAGACTTAAACATGGACACAATACTATGGTTGAGAGTCAGGTAGTGTAATATATATCACTCAGTAGTACAAGACAGAGTACACGACTATCAGGCATGCCCAGAGTATGGCAGGCAGTGCCATAACTGTCAGGGGACATTGAAGGGAGAGCCCATGTAGTGTGCTGGACAATCTTAACAGTGTGTTGTCTTTGCTTGGAAGAGCTAAGATAATGGACATAACAATGTAGAGGAGGTCAAAGACACAGGTGTGAGGTAGACTATGGCACATGGCTTGTTAGAAAGACAAGCAGAGGTAGATATATAATCCCTAACCTGACAGCATAGACACCTCACAAAGAATGGATGGATGGGATAATAATGCAGCCTTCATGTACAATGCATCTGTATCAGGAGGTGTGTCTTACTAATAGGAGGTGTTCTTCTACTAGCTACAGTGTATTAATACAGCCAACAGTAAAAGTCTGAGAACCATCATCACGGCTAAAATCCAAAGCAGTAATTTATTACTCAAATGGATAAGCACTTTCATGCTTAGATTAGGAGCTTCTTCAGATCAATATAAAATCAAAATCAAGACATCTAATATAAAAAATAGCACATAACCAATCATAACAACAATAAATATCACATAATTCATTACATTTTTTTAAAACATTATATCACATGTGTTCTTCTTTAAAGTTGTATATTTATGTCCAAGCACAATACCCATTAAAAACACATGACACATTGAGACTAAGTAGCAAAATATTACCTTACTAATCTATGCTGTTTAAGATGAGGTCTTAAAGAAATCATCTTATTCAGCCCTAGCTCTCTATCAGCTTGGATTCTAATAATAAATTGCTGTTACACATCTTCAGTTCTAGTATTTAAACTGCCCATTCTAAAGTCATTGTTTAATCTTTGTAGAACCAAGAAAACAAGGGAATGTGTAGGGCCACACTTATAAAATGTTTAGCAAGTGCATTTTTCTCATCTACTCTCCTGATAGTATATGTGTTTTCAAATTCACTCATATAGTGAGTGATTCATCTTACCCACATAGAAAGATGTAAATATCTTGCAAATATCAAGATAAATGAGTTTGTAACTAGAACAATCACAAAACAGTCCATCTTGAATTTCTTCTTGGTTACAGGATGTGTAAAGGACTGTGTATTACATATATATTTTCAGGCATTACATCGCTTACAAGAAAAAGTCCCTTTTTGTTCCCTATTCAGGAATCAATTTATTGGTATTCTTATAACAAACTAGGTGCTTAAGGGATTTTTTATTCATAAAAGTGAAGGAAGGTTTTTCTCCAACAATGTGTTTAGTGTCCGCATTGGCAGTTAAAACATCCCAAGTTTTTCTGAACATCTCACAAATTACCTTGGTATCAAATGAAAAAATCATAGGAAGGGCTACTTTTCTCATAAAATTGGCCTGACATCTCTTAGGCGTGAAAGTTTTCTGAGTAGAGAAATATGTTTTTTCTCTTCCATTTTTGTCAAGTGCCAATGTATCTAAGTTGGTATCTACCTCTTGCTCTGAATAGCCTCTATCCCTAAGATCTATTTTGAATTCTTGCAAATCTTTCAAAAACTTCTCATTTTCACAATTTAATCTTGAAATTCTAACACCTTGTCCTCTCATTAAGTTTTTATAAATAATACTGGGGGTGCATACTGGTGTGGTGTAAAATGTGATTCCTTCTACATTGTTTTTTATACAGACTAGAATGGAACATGCCTACATCATCTCTACTAATGTGAATATCAAAAAAATTAATTTAACGTTTTGATGTTTGCATAGTACATTTTAAAAAATGAGTTGATATATTTAAATAATCATAACATTCCATAAGACTCAAATCTGAGCTTGTCCGTAATATGAACACGTCATCTACTAGGAGTTTGTAATAAAGAATGCATCACAAAAATCTCTCATTAGGTACTGTGTCTGTTTCCTAGTTTGCTAAAGTTATATTATTGTAGCTGTTGGCAGAAGAAGGCCCATTGCTATGCCTAGTTTTTGTAGGAAATATTGGTCTTAAAATACAAATACATTGTTTGTGAGAAACAATGCTAATAATAAACAAATCAAATTAATATGTGACAGTGAATAAGTACTATTAGAAACAGATAAGATTTCACATATTCAAGTCCCAGATAATTTGGAATGACCACAAATAATGATTGCACATCCAGAGTGATGAAAGTCACATCTCGGTTCAAGGAAAGAGCTGATGTTGATTTATAGAGAATCTCTAAAAATGATTTGTGTCGATTAACACAGTAGTCACTGCATCCAAAATATGTTTAAGCATTTTCAGCATAGATAGATAGAGGTTCTGTGAGCCAACCCCTACCATATACAATAGGATGCATCAGAGTCTTTATGTATGTTTGATACACTGTGTAATATGGGTACAACAGGGTGTTCAACAGTCAAATATTTGAAGAGATCATCAGTAATGCATCTAGTCATCAAGCAATCGTATAGATCATCGTAAAGCTTAGATATCATACTTTTGAGAGTGGCCTTATCTATAACACTGTAGGTATTCTCATCGGCAAGTAATGTCAGCAAAGAAGTATGATAAAAGTCTTTCTCCATGATAACAATTGCACCCCATTTATCTGCGGGACATATAATTAATTCATCAGAGTTATGTAATTCTTTAACAGCAACAAACTGATTTCTATTTAAGTTATAACATTTTCCTTTGTGCAGTTCACAGATAATGACCTTTATTTGGATTATTAGCATTATTGCTATCCTACGTTCCTTGAAACAGCCCAATAAATTCAGCTGTATCAACTACAGAGCTCATTAAGTAAAGGAAATTTGCTAAAGTAGAAGCAAAGGATTTTGAGACTGGAATCCACTTGTAGAAGATGCACATATTTGCAAATGCTCTAGTAAGTGTTCAGGGGACTCTGACATGACACATGGAAGGACTGCATGGATATAATCTTTGCTGTTTTACTGTTGTGATTATTGTTCTGAGGTTTGACTCCTTAGTGTAGTAGGGGCAAAGAAGAGTTTACTAACTGGTGTTAAAGTGCACCATTACAAAATTTAACTGATGACAGCATATGGAATGTTTGATGGAGGTAGGAGTTACAGGCCCGATAAACTTCTGAAATTGCTTTATAAAATGTGTCTCTTAGTTGTTGGCTGTGGAGAATTCCTATGTTTATATTGTTGGGTTGGAAGGGAGGTTCTTTGCAAAATGTATCTGTTAAGCAATGGAGATTGCTTTTCATAATGTGGCTTTCTTCTGTTCATTGGTAGAATTGCTTTTCAAAATATGTTTCTCTCTGTTGTTTGACTGGGACTCTAAAGGCAAATATAATGAGTGAGTAGTAAATATGCAACATGCTGAACTGGGTGGGGGGGCTGTTTTACTGACATATACATTTACCACTCTTTGGCTTGCAGTGTGCCTCAACTTCCTATTGTACCAAATGGAATTATGTCACTCTATCAATAGCTCTCTCCAAAAAAGCAAAATCACTGAAAATGGTTTACTGAAAGCACTTTCTGTAAAACTTGGAGAGAAAAATCTTTTTTTTTTTTTTTTTTGCATTTGGTAAGCCTCCATGCACCTCCCATGTGGGAAGACATGTACCCCAAAACATAAATATACCTATTCTGAGGTCACACAATGGTCAAAATCAAGGAATTCTCCACTTTTGGTGAAAGTGCCTTTGACTAAGTATTTTCAGAGAAATGGTAATCACTGAAACTGCTGTTGATGTACTGACAGGTCCCCTATTGAACATTACAATGGCAATGAAGCCCACACCACTGGAGAGTAGCTATTCCGTAACCATGCCTGTTGTTTTGTTTTGTTTTTTGAAAATGTGAGGGACATCAAAAGGGAGGATCATAGGAAATAAATGTTACAGATCACTGCCAAGTGAGATGAAAAAGGTACAGGTGAACACAGCCATCCTCAAGTCTGGTTGAGGCTGTGATACTAGGGCCATGCTGCACAGAGCATATATATGGATGTAGTGGCATCCAGTCACACTGCATATCAGGTTTAACATGTATATACTGCACAGTGATGTGTGGTAGAGGCACACTTGTGACTGGTTACAGCTGTAGCAGTGATCTGCTGATTTGAGTTGTGATGCTGAGTGGGTCAGGTGCTGTATGCTCTGTGTTCCCTCTGGATAATGTACTGGGCACTTAGTGTTGTTAAAGCAGATATCAATGGCCAACAAACTGACATATGTATATCTTCAGATTTACAAAACAAGATGGCTAAAAAACAAATAAAATGAATAGAGAAGTTCTTCTAGGGAGAGAGAGGTAAGTGCAGTCCATCTGTGAGTATGGTTGGTGGTTCTCCCTAACCAAAAAGAGTGACCTTGCCTTCCATGAATGTGCTTGTGGGACCTTTTTGCAGGTGTAAATGCTGTCGGTGACCAAAAATCCCTTAACCAAATATGCGATAGGCTTGCCAAAATGACAAATCATGCCAACATCAAAGCAACCACATTTTAAGTGGGGGGTGGGTGAACATGGGTGGGGTTCTGCTTATGTAGACATCACTTGTCTTGTGGATATGGAAAAATTCTAGATATCTCTGTCTGCGGTGGCACTTCTTTCTCATAACTTCATACCTAGTGCGGACTTGAAGTTGGCATAGAACATCACTCACTATCATAGTTGTCAATGTATATATCTATAGCTCTCTCTCTCTCTCTCTCTTTATATATATATATATATATATATATATATATATATATATATATATATATGTGTGTGTGTGTGTGGGGGGGGGGTGTATTACATAAAGCAACATGCTAGAGCCAGAACTAGACATTTGCAAATGTGGTCATATCATTTGTACATAAACTTCAGGGCTTCATCTGCTACAAGAGTCTGGACAAGGTATGCTGGCTTACTTTTTTGTGTGTCATACAGCTTTGTGGTTGTGGCATCTCTGGAGTCTCAGATTGTGCCAATGTGTTAATGATACCATAGAGTGTTTCTGCCTGGTTTGGAAGGTGATTCAGTGCATGAGTTCTCCACCATGAAAGTTGTTATGTCTGTTTAAGAAGGATTTAGACAATTGGATGGGTATTCATAAAATCACCCTTAGTTTGATTGAGCTATCACTCCTCGAAAAAAGAGGTAAGGTCTAAGGGTGGGTAGTGGCAAGGGATAAATATCAAGATGGCCCAGCTGCCTTGCACATTCTATGGTTCTATGACTCTGTGATATCAGGGAAATATTTGAGCCTGATGATGATGATAGCAGCCACAAAAAAGACAGTCAGTGACCACAGCATCACTATCAGGTATGAGTACTGGGGTGGGCATATTATTTTCCCTTCAACATCCAATCCCCATCTCACATAAACTGAGTAAGTGCATGGCCATTTCACCACGGATGTGCAGGGTGGTTAGACAGGCATGAGATGATACCAAGGCAACCATTTCAGATCTGATCAGTGTGGTAATTATGTGATGAGTCTAGAGAGGGATTTAGGTTCAGCCTAGCCAATTATCTCTTGTGAGACTCAAACCCTGCACCTTGTGTTTGTAGGCCACCCTCCCACCCCTTGCTTGTATAGGGAATATTGTTGACAGGCACTATGGCAAATCTATTTTCTCTAGGCATCCATGTGCTGCTTAATGCTGTTGACATCAATGTTTTCTTGCTTGAAAGGCAAACACCTTAACCATTAGGCCACCCTCCCACCCCTTGCCTGTATAGGGAATATTGTTGACAGGCACTATGGCAAATCTATTTTCTCTAGGCATCCATGTGCTGCTTAATGCCGTTGACATCAATGTTTTCTTGCCTGATCCTTTTCTGCCTCCAGGGGGGA
Organism: Protopterus annectens; assembly: GCF_019279795.1. Lineage (NCBI taxonomy): Eukaryota > Metazoa > Chordata > Ceratodontiformes > Protopteridae > Protopterus > Protopterus annectens. The sequence goes on from NC_056742.1 coordinate 476,022,600, forward strand.
CTCCCTCCGTGGTTGGACAGGAGATGGTCTAGTTCATATAATGCAATGTCATCCATGCTTGCTACCCATATAAGGGACAATGCAGCCCACCAAGGATGCACATGCAGATGAGGTAAATTCTGAATGCCTCTGTGACATGGCTTGCTGTTCCTACACACAGAGCATAAACTCATCTGTGCCACTGGTTTACTCTGCATTTTTTTCACTACTCAAATGAGATCCTACCATAGATGTGTACATGCATGGTCAGCACACATACCTACTGAAGGTGCACTGGATCTGTCACAGAGAAATTCTGAAGAGGCCATGTCTACCCACATGCCATCTAACCAAACTCCACTCCCACACTACTCAGCTAACCCAACCTGGAGACAGTAATTACCCCCTGCATACTTTTCCAAGATCACCATACTCACCAGGACATGATGGCTACAGGTTGTTATTTTGAACATTCAGAATAGCAAATGTTCCTTTTCCTTACCTTTGCTGCCTTTTCCAGCTTTACTGGTACATGTTGGTGTGAGTTTGCAGTCTGTCAGGAAGTGAGGGGTGGGAGGGGAATATTTCTGTCCTTTTCATGCTGTTGCATGATTTCAGTGTTAGTATATGTAAGTCATCAGGGATGTGGGAGTGCTTCTGCATAAAATAAATTCTAAAATTTTTTTCTATTTTTTTTTAGGTTCTATCCTTTTTAATATATATATATATATATATATATATATATATATATATATATATATATATATATATTTTTTTTACCTACATTTTTTTTTCTTTTGAAATACATTGATATAATCATCATTACAACATCCACACCCACATCATTCATCCTCCCCACACCCTCATGCCTATTGCCAACCCCAGTCTCTTACCCTCCCCATATGTGCATATGGTGACAATGGTATCCTGCCCTCATTGTTCTGTTAACAGCATAGCCTGTGCCTGATGCACATCAAGGCTGGTTGATGCACAAATCATCATAGTCTGATTACTGTGCTGTACATATAACTGTTACTGTTTTTTATTGTCTAATCTAGTCCACAGTTGTGAAGTAGATGATGCCATTTATCCAGTATCAAGGCATGTAGTGCCCACTTCCTCCTTGCATGGTCATGTTCTGCAGCCATGTCTCTCCACAAAGTCCTAAGCAGGCACATTCAGCATGCTTGCTCTTGCACATCCTGTCCATGATGGAACTACCTTGCTACATCTGTATTCATACCAACATGCTGTGTAACACTGAACACATGCAAACATCTTATTGCACATCAATGAATCCTACTCCAGAGAACCACAAAGGCATTGAAGTAGTGGCAGTGAGCTCCTGACAGTCTATAGTGGCAGTGAGCTCCTGACAGTCTATAGTGGCAGTGAGCTCCTGACAGTCTTAGCGCATATTTGACAGTTGACTATCTTACATGTCTGCAATTGTGTGACATTGTATGCATTCTCTCCCATGGTTTGTGGGTAGTGTTGCCAACGTTTCCTGTTAAAAATTATGGACATGTACGAGAAATCAAAATGTGTGTAATTTTGGTACCTGCCCCCACGCAGGCATCCCAGTGTCCCATTACTTGGCAATTACTCCATTTCTTCCCAGTTGCCATAAAACGCTGTTCAAAACTCTCAGTGTGCATACCATTTTCTGCTTTACTTCTACAATGATTACAGATATTTGAATTTAATTTAAAACTTTTTATTTCAAATTTTATAGCACAAACTCATAGAAATTTGTTAAAGCAATACAGTCTCACAATGAAAACAGACTTGGCATTAAAATGTCTCTGCCTTTGAAGCTCACATTCACTGAAACAGCATTGAAATTCATATTCAAAGAAAATGCATCCAGCCAGTGCCAGATTGTTTACCTTTGGACTGTTTTCAAATCATAGGCCCCTTGCACACATTTTTAGGAGCATGTAGAAGTTATTTGATTCACCTTTCTAATTGTATTACATTATAATATATAATAATTAATTTATATCCCTTGTATAATACAGCACCGCTTTTTTACAGTATTTTAAATTTATAGTTTTGAACATTTTTCCAGTAAGCAATGAAACAGAACATATGAACCAATAATGACAAAACTTCCCAATTCACAACAGCTCAACTTAGACTTCTGTCATTACAATCCACCAATATCAGTCAATATGCACAATCTCTGCAGAAGTAAAAGCCGTCTGAATTATTCCACATTAAAAATATCTGTAACTAATGAAAAGGTTGCTGCTAGCAAAAACTTTTTCAAGTGTTTTATCTACAAATTTAGTGCTTGCTGTCCTTGAAGGATACATTGTCTATGTTACATTAATCAATAAACTGTGGGAATAGAACACGCAGCATTCTGCATCAGTACATAAGCATGGTACCGGTTATGCCACTAATAGTGATACCATTTCTAAACAAAACAGCTGCACATTGTAAACACAGCATGAGCAGCAGTAACTTTTCTTCTCTTGACGCTCACGGTTCCTTGAAAATGTACTTGAAACTGTACTCCTTGAAAAATGCACCTGAAAGTCCGTTCCTTGAAAAATGCAGCTTGGGAGTTGGGGTAGGATTCAGGCTTTTGTTTCCTGTAGCTGAGGTACTTAGAAAATTGCTAGAACAATAGGATTTGTATTACTATGTTTTTCTGAAATATATGAATGAAGTCTAAAATTCAAATGTCTGTCATTATTTAGCAAAATCCTTTTTATAAGGAACAGACAAAAATATGGGGAAAAAAATCTGGACATTCTGAAAAAACCTGGACAGTTGAGGGGTATGCTACCTACCTCTTACATATGCACACACACACACACACACACACACACACACACACACACACACTCCATAACCCTCGACCTCTTAGTGTAAGAAATCTGGACAAAGCCTGTCATGATGGGGGGGGCAATTGCCCAAAACTTGGAACATATTTTAAATACTGATCTTATAAACTTAGAAAGTTGATAGAATAACAGCATTTGTGTTAGAATTCATTTTCTGAAGGATATGAAGTCTGAAGCTCAAATGCATGTCATTATTTAGTAACTTTAATCCTTAGATCATCCCACTGATTTGTCAAAAAAGAACATTTTATGCAGAACAGACCAAAAATATAAGGCAAAAATCTGGACAGTCTGTGAAAATATGCATAGTTGAGAGGTAGGACACACACATAAAACCCCTAGCTCCTTCTTTCACAGCCCCCATGACAATGGACAATGCTGTCCAAGATGCTGAAACCTATACAAAGGCACTCTATGATCATCTGAAGGAATGCATGGATCGTGCTATCCCAAGTAAAACCAAGACTCAATCCTCCAAGAAAAGGAAACCAGTCTGGTGGATCCACACCATAAACAAGCTCTACAATAGAAGGAGGAAACTAGTACAGATAAGAGCAAAATCCCTAGAAGGAAAGACATCCCTGATCAGTATCAGCAAGAAACTACGATTCCTCATTAAATCATCCAAGGCTAGCTTTGAAAGAAAAATTGCCAAGGACTCCAAAGATAACCACAAAGCATTCTTTAGCTATGTCAAGAACCTAAGTGGAAACTCTCAGATCTGCTCTGAGATGGTGCAGAATTGCACAAAATACATGGAACCGACTGATATTGCCAACATTTTGGCAGACAGGTTCAGTGCAAACATCACACCCCTTTCACTCCCTAAAGGACCCATAACCATACCAGAAGAATGTAAGGCCCTGGCAATCACCGACACAGGTTAAAACAGCCCTATCCAAAGCCAAAAACCCAGCCTCAATGGGACTGGACGATGTCCCAGGCTGTGTCTTACAAGAGCTCCAAAATGAACTAACCCTTCACCTAAACACACTGTTCAAACTCAGACTCTCTACAAGCCACATATCCATAGAGTGGCACACAGCAACAGTTATTCCACTTCACAAAGATGGCACCACAACGGACCCCAGGAACTATCACCCTATAAGCCTGACTAGCCTGGTCTGCAAGGCTATGGAGCGCATCATCATGGAACTCATTAACAGAGACATTGGGAACCTCCAACCTTTGGACCCCACCCAGTTTGGCTTTGTTAAGGGCAGATCATGCCTCCTAAACCTGGTGGACTTCTTTGAGACAGTTACCAAGGCACTATATGAAGGTAAGGAGGTCCATACAGCCTACCTAGACCTCGCAAAGGCTTTGAACACCATTCCCCATTCTGGTATTATAGACAAACTCACCAACCTGAACATTAACCCCTATGTCACAAGATGGGTTGCAAATTGGCTCATGGACAGAACCCACACAGTGAGAGTTGCAGACTCTAGGTCTGACTCTAAACTGGATACAAGTGGCGTCCCCCAGGGCTCAGTCCTATGACCCCTCGTGTTCAGTATATACTTCTCAGAGGTACAGGCAAGCACAGGAGGACTTTGGCTGACCAGGTTCACAGACAACTGCAAACTAGGGGCCATAACTGATACTCCAGCTGATACAGACACCCTCCAGAAGGGTCCTACTGAGATGGATACCTGGTGTCAAAATCATGGCCTTGAGCTGAATGCCAAAAAGTGCATTGTCATCCCCTTTGGAAAAAACAAAGTACCCATGAACTACCACATAGGTGGTAGTCCTCTAAATACAGAAAAAGTAGTAAGGGATCAGGGGACCAAAGTAGATAGCAATCTCTCCTTTGAAAATCATATTGCCAAGGTGGTTAGAAAATCCTTCTATGTGTCCCACCTAATATCAAAAGGGTTCTCCTCCAGAACAAAGGAGGTTTCTGTGCCTCTCTGCTCATCACTTATTAGACCCATTATAGAATACAATGCCCCATTTGGGATGTACCTTACAAAATACTTGCAACAGCTGGAAAGACCACAAAAGTACCTCACCAAGAGGATTACTGGCCTCAAACAGATGACCTATGCAGCCTGACTAAAGAAACTCCAGCTGTACTTGGTTGCTTACCACTTACTCAGAGATGATCTCTGCTTCACATACAAGGCCATGTCCAACCCAGAATTGATGGATATGCTCCACCTAAAAAAAAACAAATCCCTGAGAGCCACATGCTCTAGGGGTACAAACCTTACCACAACGATAAATAGGACGTGCTGGAGGAATAGATTCCTGACCCAGAGACCCCCCATACTTTGGAACAAGATTTCAATATACATCAGGCAGAGCCCCTCACTAGCACTCTTCAAGAGAAAATTTGACGGGTGTATGGGAAACAGAAAATTTACCCCAGGGATCACTGCAGTGGCTCTGCTGGACAGATGTGCAGGGAACTAATGGCTCTGCTGGTCAAAGGCACAGGGAACTAATTTAAGGGGGTGGCGAAAGCCAACACACTCTGGCTAGGCTTATAAATGCCCTTGGGTAGATAGCCTAGTACCTACCTATGAACCTATGAACCTATACCTCTCAACCTCAGCAAGAAATCTGGACAAAGCCACAAATAATAATGGAACAAAGGCCCAAAAATAGGGGTACCTTTTAAATATTGGTCTTACAAACTTAGAAAGTTGATAGAACAACACGTTTTGAGTTAGTATGAATTTTCTGAAGGATATGAAGTCTAAAGCTCAAATGTCCGCCATTATTTTCTGACTTCAGTCCTCAATGATTTATCAGTGATTTGCCAGAAAAACAGACCAAAAAATATGAGGCAAAAATCCAGACATTATGCGAAAATCTGGATAATTTAAGGCTATGACTCCCCCCACCTCCATCTTAAACACACACACACACGCACACACACGCACACACACACACACACACACACACACACACACACACACACACACACACACACACACATGCACGCACACACCTACCTCTCACTTCTCCATTCATGGTCTGCTGCACAGTCCAAATGTCACATGCGGAAGACAAAGATGTAAGCAACCCATTTTTGTCTTCTGTGTCTGTGTGAATGGATGCAAAGGGAATTCTCAAAGACGAACATCTTTAAAAAAAAAAAAAATATATATATATATATATATATATATATATATATATATATATATATATATATATATATATATATATATATATATATATATATATACATACATGGTTTATTGTTAAAATTGTGAGCTGAGATGCTCACAGATGGAACATTTAAAATTTGGGTTTTCGAATGTCCATCTTCCTGAACATCTCAGTATAAAAATTCATATCAGCAAATGCACGGTGCATTCACTGATATGAACTCGAAGTACTGTCAGAGATCCTGGTACAGTGTGGTTGGGGTAATTCATCCCTTTCCTCATTGTAGTGCACTCTCGGAGTTGGAATATTTAAGCTGCAGGGGGTGGGGGAGTGCATGGGGCTTGCCCCCCTGCAAGAATTTAAAGTTTAATAGGCAACAACACTGTGAATTTAGTGTTATGGATAGTTTTGATGAAGTATTTAAAAAAACTAAAATGAAAAAATTAGCTAACAAATATAGACCTATTAGTTACAATAATAATGAATTGGATCAAGATAAATTGTTTTTTGTAACTAAATACACTAACTTTTCCCCTATTATTAATGGTATAATAAAAAAATATTGGGATTTTGCAAAAAAGGAAATTATCTCACTTAGGAATGTGGAATTGGTTATATCATATAAAAGAGGTAAAAATATACAAGATTTTTTAGAACATAGTGTGTACAAAGAAAAGAAAAAAATCATGCTAACCAATATTAATGAAACAGGAACCTTTCCTTGCAATAATTGTTCTATTTGTAAATATATAAACACTGAGATAAAGGAAATCAATGGAAAAAAATTCTCTAATAGAGGAAGGTATTCATGTTCTAGTACAGGAGTTATTTATGTTATTTTTTGCCCTTGTAAAAAATATTACATTGGTGGAGTACGTCAGGGTTCAGTCCTGGGGCCGCTCTTGTTTGGCATCTACTTCTCTGAAGTACAGGTCAACACTAAGGGACTCTGGCTAACAAAGTTTGCAGATGACTGCAAACTGGGAGCCATTACTGATTCCCCAAATGATGTGGATACTCTACAAAAGGGCCTTACAGAAACAGATGCTTGGTGCCAGAGGCATGGGCTCAAGCTCAATGCCAAGAAATGTATTGTTATCCCCTTTGGGAAAAAACATGTATCCATGAATTACCATATAGGTGGCAGTACACTAAACACAGAAAGTGTTATAAGAGACTTAGGGACACAGGTGGACAGTGGTCTCACCTTCGATAACCACATCGCCACAACAGTCAGTAAATCCTTCTATGTGGCACACCTCATCACAAAGGGCTTTTCATCCAGAAAAAAGGAGGTCATTATCCCACTGTACTCATCCCTCATTAGATCCATTATAGAATAGAACGCCCCATTTGGTATGTACCTCTCAAGACATCTGCAACAACTGGAAAGGCCTCAGAAATACCTCACTAAAACAATCACAGGCCTAAAGCAGATGCCCTACGCTGACCGCCTTAAAAACTCCAGCTATACTCTGTCGCATATTGTCTACTCAGAGGCGATCTCTGCTTAACATACAAGGCCATGTCAAACCCAGAGCTGTTGGACATGCTACACTTAAAGAAATCCCAATCCCTCAGAGCTACACGCTCCAGGGATCTAAACCTTGTCATCACAATAAACAAAACATGCTGGAGGGATAGGTTCCTGACCCAGAGACTCCCCAGACTCTGGAATAGATTGCCCATACATGTCAAGCAGAGTGCCTCTTTGGACCTCTTCAAGAGGAACCTTGACGTTTGGATGGGAGAAAGGAAATTCACCCCAGGGATCACGTCAGTCGCCCTGCTAGACAGGGGTCCAGGAAAGTAAATAATGTGGGAAGAAATAGCCAGGGAATTGTTATGGCTAGGCTTGTATAGGCCCTAGGGCTGATAGCCTAGTACCAACCTATGAACCTATGAACCTATGAAACTAAGAGGGCTTTATCTTATAGAATAAAAGAACATGTTAGAGATGTAAGAAATAGAAAAATGAGTAGTCCTATTTCAGAACATTTTAACAATGAACATCATGGTAATATGGATTGTATGAAAGTTTCTATATTGGAACATGTACCATTATATTTTAATAATGTTGATTTTCAAAAAAATGTGTTAAGACAAAAAGAATCACTTCTTATTATGAAGTATAATACCTTATGTCCATATGGACTTAATAAGGAGTGTAATTGGCATAGTTTTATTTGACTGTTATAGCTTTAAATGTTTTGAATTTTTTATGCAATTGATTAATTGAGTAATTGTTTAATTGTACTAATTGATTGACTTGTTATATATACTGCTTAGAGTGAGTTTTTGTATTTTTTACTCTGTAAAGGCTGTGGCCGAGGCGCTAGAGAAGTTGAACTGTTCATTAAATTTTATGAAAGTAGAGCTGTTACTCACTGGTGTTCTTCAGTCATTGTTTTATTTAAAGTTTAATGTTGTGCAGTATGGTCGTACTGCTGACAACAAGTGTTGATGTTCCTTTTGTGCTAGGTGCATACGGAAACGGTATGTTGATTCATGTCGAATTGACTTTACCGGGTTATGTTCAACATTTACATTTTCGTAAATGTCAAATTTCGAGAAAATATGTCAACATTTTAGGTCAAAATAGAACTGATCATCAACATTATGATAGTAAATGTATATATATATATATAATTTTTTTTTTAATTAAAAGAAAATTAATTTTTCTGCTATGACAAGTTGTCGCAGCCAAGGTGCATCACAATTGATTTTATTTTTTCAGGACAATACATGTCTGGAAAAGGCAGTCTCTGTTTTCCAAACAGTGTCCCTTAATTCCAGACAGTCCGGAAGAATTACAGATGGTTGACAACCCTATTTGCGGGTTTTGTATGGGTGTCCTTAGCCACGATTCCAAGACTTATTCATTTACAAATCTCTCTGCACAAATTGCAAATATAAGTTGCAGGTATGCCAAATGTGGAAACTGTGTACACAGCCCAGGTGGCACACAGATACATTGTATATTAAGACCTGTACAATGCAGACCAGCTGGAAGCTGATGGAGTGGAATTAATTATGTTTGATGTACTGTTGTTCTATGTCTCAAGTGGGGCCTCAGTGGTGATAATGGTAATGTGGGTGCAGTCGAGGGCACCAAATATGTTAGGGTAATGGGTGTTGTTTGTCTCTCTTCTGTGTTATGTGAAAACCACATATGCTTCTCTGTGTGGTACAGCATGACATCAAGAAACTGGTGCAATACCAGCAAAGCAAATGCCAGAGATACATACACTACATCCCCATTTGGCTGCTGGAAGGTTCTTGTTGCATCCATAGTAATAGGTATACCATACACCCTATTAGACTACATATGACAGCAACAAACCTGTTAAATTCCTGCTTGGAATCTCTGTCCACACAGTATGTGACCAATATTTTTTGTGTCATGGGGGGATGAAATGCTGGGCAAGGACAGATCTTTTAATAATATGGAGAGCAATGACATGCACCATCACGACTGCTGGTGGTAGTGAGGATGGTCTCATAGAAATACATTTCTGCTAATACTGCTGCTATTCTAACATATTAATGTATCTTACATCTATGTTTACAATAACTTTATGGTGTACAGCTACACACACACACATATGTGGCACATGGCGCAATTTTTATATAGTTCTGAATCAAGCTGCCATGTTGTTTATCTTCATTTACATTTGCCACTACCCTCATTATCACAGTATTGGTTATTTCCATCTCATTATACTGTCATTTGCATACTATGCTGGCCAAACTATTTCATGTCCATGCATGACCACGCTGACTGTATCTCTGAATTGCACCTTCCCTTTATCTCTGTCGATCATCGTGCAATTTCGGGTTTCACATTTTGCCACTGGTTTCAGAAATCCAAGCATGGTGTTTATCATAAAATTTAATGCTATATTTATAAATATTTTTCTGTACATTTCTCTACATCATGAACAAAAATTCTCCTGTGTCCTGCATTATCACACACAAAAATAGTCCTTTGGTCTTTAAATAAAAATGAAACTTACTGCTGACAACACTGTGGAAAATAGCATGGCTAAATAAAATGGAGCTTCTACATTATGCAGAGAGCTGGAGAAGGATGATAGCTTATGGTAGTCTGTGTTCAATGTAATCTGAGTTCAAACTGCAATAGTCAGTGGGAAATAAAGTGCATCATCTGCAACAAAGGAGATCTTTTTCATAAGTTAGGGAAATATCTGCCTCCTGTTAAAGCTCATACTATAGCATGCTACAAATGTTTCCTAGTAACACTTGTGTGATCACCTAGTAATACTCATTTTAGACCTTCCACCTTTTACCCCTTAGCTCTTTCTGGACTCTCTCCCTCAGATTCTGACAAATATGGACGGATAATGTCTTATGGTTTCTCCTGCCAGTCTGGTTGATATGGGCATCCTGAGAGAGTGTGGCAACTGCATCATGTACACGGACAACCCTCTACTACCACCACCTAGGAACACAATTTGTGAGAGATGCAATTACATTAAGAACCTAGAGCCTATGCTGTCTCCCTCACAAGCCAGTATATCTCACACTGAAAAGGTTGTCAACACAAACACCACTCACACCTACACAACACACATCCATGTATGCAGAAGTCCTCAACAAAAACATACCCAAACAAAAGAGACCTCCGAGGCAAAAACACACATGAAATCCACAGTCCACCACACCACATAACGCACATAGTCCCCACATCTCTGTCTCACAGCCACTAAGGCCTAACCATAAACACAACATATTAGTCATAGGAGACTCCATTGTGAGACACACAGATGTGCCCCTCACCAGGCTGGATACGGAGAAAGTCATGGTTAGTTGTTTGTCAGGTGCCATGTGCCCCTCACCAGGCTAGATAAGGAGAAAGTCATGGTTAGTTGTTTGTCAGGTGTCAGAATCCACCTTATCACACATGCACTCAAGTCTCTCAACAACAGGTACTGTTATGACTCTGTCATAGTCCATGTTGGTGTGAATGACTTGAGACATACCTCCCTGCACTATATGAAGAGAGACATTATCAAGCTCGCTGAATATGTGTCCCAGGCAGGTATGTCCCTAGCATTAAGCAGCATTCTACTGTCACCCAGAATGATGCCTCAATACAAACAGAAAATGATTGATTTTAACAACTGGCTTAGTTTTTGGTGTCATTCCAAGGGCATCCAGTACCTGACAGCCTGGGAAGACATGATCAACAGACCACGATACTTTGCCAGAGGTGGCCTGCATCTGTCTCCCTTGGGCTTCAGGCTTCTGGCAAAGACTCTTTCCTCACCCATAGTACCTTTTTTAAGCAATGCCATGATGTCAAAACTATCAACATGAAACTTTCATCAAAACGCAAATTAGAGGTCATGCTGCTAAACACTAGGAGTCTAAACATGAAACTGCACTCATTGAAATCATTCTTAACCCTGGAAGATGCTGACATTTGTGCAGTCACAGAAACCCAGTTCAAAGCTGTAAAGAGCACCCCAGCCATAGTAGGACACTCCAGGTGCAGTTAACTATTAACAAGACCCCTATTCAAATCATAGCTAGTTACAGGCTCCCAATTTTGACTCAAGATGCCCACTCCACCTGTCTGGAGGTCTTCTAATCTATTACGATTCAACTCTTTACCCTGATCCTGGTTGACTGTTACTATCCAGCCATAGAATGGAAAAACTACTCATGCCAGAACAAAAATGCCCAGAGAGTACTTGATTTTGTCAATGCAAATGCCTTGGACCAGTTGGTTGACACTTCTACAAGAGGTGATCATATCTTGCACTTGGTATTAACTAACATGAGTAACCACTGCAGCATCCCTACAGTGTCATTCTCTCTGGTAAGATCCAACTACAAAAAGGTCACTTTTGAAGTGACCGTCTCCCCCACCCCCTCACTCCCAGCTACAGTCAAACAAAAAAACTTCTTCAAAGCTGATTACAACCTTCTGAGGGAAGGTATAAACAGCTTTAGAGCCCCCTCCCCTTCTGTAGGAACTGGCAGAAATGTCTAAACCTACACCAAAGTGCTAAATGAACATTTATATAGCTGCATGGAATCAGGAATACCCAACAGGACAAAATAATCCTCGTCAAGGAAGACTAAACCTGTCTGGTGGACATCTGCAATAAATAAACTCTATAATAAAAGGAAAAAATTGTTGTCCAGGACCAAGAAGGAGCAGGTACCAAACTGGAAGCAATCTCTCCTTAGCTTGAACAAGCAAATAAGAGCACTAGTGAAATCCCCCAAAGCAAACTTTAAGAATAAACTAGTCACATCTGCTAAGGACAATCATAAGGCCTTCTTCACATATGTCAGCAATCTGAAAGTAAGCACTCAGATCTGCTCAGAACTGGTGATCAAGGAAACTACATACACAAACACCATAGATATAGCCAACCTGCTGACAGACAGGTTCAGGGAAAACTTCACCCCTCTGTCCCCCCATCAGTAAATCAGGACATCCCCAGCACCTGCCCTCCTCCACTTATCTCTAGAGAACAAGTCCTTGCTGCCCTCTCAAAGGCAAAAAATACAGCCTCCATGGGACCGTTAACATCCCAGGCTACATCCTACATGAACTCAGGCAGGCATTTGCAGCACCATTAGGCACCCTATTCAACCAAAGCCTGAGTACCAGCTGCATCCCAGCTGAGTGGAGGACAGCCACTGTCATCCCTTTGCACAAAGGTGGAGCATCCACTGATCCAGGAAATTATAGACCCATCAGCCTAACTAGTGTGAGCTGCAATGCCATGGAATGGATTATCATGGACCTCATAAATAAGGACATTGGCAACCTCAAAACACTTAATCCCACACAGTTTGGTTTTGTCAAGGGGAGGTCATGCCTGTAAAACTTGACCAACTTCTTTGAGACAGTCACCAAGGCTATGGAAGATGGTAAGATGGTGCACACTGCCTACCTTGACCTGGCCAAAGCCTTCAATACTATTACCCACTCAGGTATAATAGATAAACTGTCTCAACTAGGCATCAATCCATTTGTTACCAGATGGGTAGCAAACTGGCTCACTGATAGAACCTACCTAGTCAAAATAGGGGAAGCCACCTCAAGCAGTAGACCCATAACTAGTGGCATACCCCAGGGATAGGTCTTGGGGGCCTCTGTTGTTTGGGATATACTTTTCTGAGGTACAGGCCAAAACCAGTGGGCTTTGGCTGACCCAGTTTGCAGATGACTGCAAGCTGGGGATTGAAAAGCTTTCTACATGGCCCACCGCATTAGTAAGGGTATCTCATCCAGGGACAAGGTCATCATAACATCCCGGTATTCTTCCCTTATAAGACCCATTATTAAGTAGAATGCCCCTTTTGGCATGTACCTCACAAAGCACATGCAGCAGCTGGAGAGACCACAGAGGCTCCTCACCCAGAGAATCCAGGGCCTCAAACATCTACCCTACACAAATAGGCTAAAAGCTGTGTCCCTCTACTCAGTCTCCAAAAGACTCCTCAGAGGTGGCCTCTGTCTGGCATACAAAGCAATCTCAGACCCCACCTTGATGGGACTGCTGTATACCCGCAAATCAATCTCCATTTGAGTAATCCGCACGTGCAATCTCAGCTTGGTCTGTGACATCAATAGGACTTCTTGGCAAGATGATTTGTATCCCAGAGACTCACTCTTCTCTGGAATAGACTCCCTCTCCATGTCAGAGCACCTCATTATCGCTTTTTACGTGCAATCTGGATAACTGGATGGGGAACAGAAAATACAACCCTGGGATTCCACCTGTGTCCCTGCTGGACAGGGGCATTGGGTGCTGACTTGCCAGAATATGGGCTAAATTCTTGGCTAGGCTTGTAAGGGCCTCAGAGCCAATAGCCTAGTAACTTCCTATGATCCTGTGATCCTATGAAGAACAAAGGCAGCTAGATACATGTTAAAGCTTCGAACCATAAACATCAAACCCATAGTGATGTATCACACATTTATTCAAATGAAAATCACTATGAGTCCTGAAACCACTTTAATTGCAAGTATTAAACATTAAAAAATACAAAAAATGCTGCAATGATCCTGATTCCCAAGAGTACTTTAACAATAAATACCAAACACTTAATAAAAGATTACATACTGACCCTAATTCCCAAAATCTGTACTATAACCATAAATATCAGGCCCATCACATATAATGGGTAGGATTTCCAAGGACATTGTAAACATATGTATTAAGCATTAGAAGATAAAATGATAATTGCTCTGATTCCCCAAACCAGTCTTATAATACTTATTAACCAGTGGCAAATAAAAAGATGCCATAATCGTCCTGATTAGATTAGATTACAAAGTCACTTTGATTCCCACACCTACTATAACCATAGCCATTAAGCAAATAAAATGAATTAAAAAAAAATGAAAAGATTGCTGACACTCATTTTAAAAACTATTATAACCATCATAAGCATAAGTTACCGAACAAATTAAACATATACTGCTATAGTCCTGAATTTAACCAGTAGAGATATAAATGTAGTGGCCAATTCCAGCAGATAAATAAATAAATAAAGGTATGCGATGGCCATTACACTTTCCACTTACCTTACATAGTTGCATCTTTCTTCTCTGGACCCACTAACAAACTCAGCACTCTGGCTACCCTTGCAACCATTGTGTTATTGAATACTCCTGCTTTAAGAGAAGGGGCAGCTGCTTCAAGTGCAAAATGTTAGGAGACATGATCTACATTAGCTTTTTTTTTCATCTCCAAGTACTAGAGGACCTTTTTTTACTCCTCAATTTAAAGTGAAGTGGTATCAGTTTGGGAAACAGAACAGCATGCTAGAATAGCATGCAGTTCTACCTGATTTCTCTTGTTATCTTTTCAGCAGCTTACTTGTTACACCTGGTGTCATTTCATTATATGTTCCTTCCATAACAGTTCTAGTAATATTGGAAGCTACACCCGGTGCTTCAGATTCTAAATCTATAATCCTAGAGCTGACGGCTTCTTTTCCTAACTTCCAGTTTGCCCTCCACCATCTAAGTTTTAATGGTATCAGTGACTGACAGGTTGTTCAGTAAGTTTCAGTGTTTCTGTAAGGCAAACTTATCATAACTTCCTATGATCCTGTGATCCTATGAAGAACAAAGACAGCTAGATACATGTTAAAGCTTCGAACCATAAACATCAAAGCCATAGTGATGTATCACACATTTATTCAAATGAAAATCACTATGAGTCCTGAAACCACTTTAATTGCAAGTATTAAACATTAAAAAATACAAAAAATGCTGCAATGATCCTGATTCCCAAGAGTACTTTAACAATAAATACCAAACACTTAATAAAAGATTACATACTGACCCTAATTCCCAAAATCTGTACTATAACCATAAATATCAGGCCCATCACATATAATGGGTAGGATTTCCAAGGACATTGTAAACATATGTATTAAGCATTAGAAGATAAAATGATAATTGCTCTGATTCCCCAAACCAGTCTTATAATACTTATTAACCAGTGGCAAATAAAAAGATGCCATAATCGTCCTGATTAGATTAGATTACAAAGTCACTTTGA
The DNA here is from genome assembly GCF_019279795.1 of Protopterus annectens. Taxonomy (NCBI): domain Eukaryota; kingdom Metazoa; phylum Chordata; order Ceratodontiformes; family Protopteridae; genus Protopterus; species Protopterus annectens. The sequence continues at coordinate 476,038,117 of NC_056742.1, forward strand.
TTCCCACACCTACTATAACCATAGCCATTAAGCAAATAAAATGAATTTAAAAAAAATGAAAAGATTGCTGACACTCATTTTAAAAACTATTATAACCATCATAAGCATAAGTTACCGAACAAATTAAACATATACTGCTACAGTCCTGAATTTAACCAGTAGAGATATAAATGTAGTGGCCATTTCCAGCAGATAAATAAATAAATAAAGTTATGCGATGACCATTACACTTTCCACTTACCTTACATAGTTGCATCTTTCTTCTCTGGACCCACTAACAAACTCAGCACTCTGGCTACCCTTGCAACCATTGTATTATTGAACACTCCTGCTTTAAGAGAAGGGGCAGCTGCTTCAAGTGCAAAATGTTAGGAGACATGATCTACAGAAGCTTTTTTTTTCATCTCCAAGTACTAGAGGACCTTTTTTTACTCCTCAATTTAAAGTGAAGTGGTATCATTTTGGGAAACAGAACAGCATGCTAGAATAGCATGCAGTTCTACCTGATTTCTCTTGTTATCTTTTCAGCAGCTTACTTGTTACACCTGGTGCCATTTCATTATATGTTCCTTCCATAACAGTTGTAGTAATATTGGAAGCTACACCTGGTGCTTCAGATTCTAAATCTATAATCCTAGAGCTGACGGCTTATTTTCCTAACTTCCAGTTTGCCCTCCACCATCTAAGTTTTAATGGTATCAGTGACTGACAGGTTGTTCAGTAAGTTTCAGGCAAAGCATTAATATTAACAAGACTATGAATAATTGAAAGTTTTTTTTTTTTTTTGCAGTCATACTTCACTGACATTTGAGCACGGGAACTAAATTATGTCTAAAAGCATGTGCTTATGTGGTTCAGTTCTTATAGAACAGAAAATGAGTAAAACCATCTTTTCTAATAGCAAGAGAGCATCCTGTACTCCCAAAACTCTAAGTAATAAAGGCTAATGGTACAGAAGCAAGTATATTTAAAACTTTACCAAAGGATCCCAAAAATTATAATCAAGTAAAGTGTGAGACGGTAGTTCAATGCATCATTTTTGCTGCAGTCATGTATCATGTATTATAAAATGCTGAACCCTGCTGCATTTTTTACTATCACTTTGAATGCTGGTTGCTGGTCTGTTTCCAAGAACTAAGCTAATCCTTCTCTGTACAAGAAAATAATTCATCATATCTCTGCTAAATTGTTTCCCTTTTATTATTCATGACAAATAGAAATACATGTTCTGCCTTACTTTAATTCCCCAAGTTGAACAAGCACCCCCATAAAGCTATACCTATGCAAACTGTATTGGAAGACAAGCAGACACATTTGCATCCTAACTTCAGTGCTCTAAACCAAGGGCTAGAACAGCTATTGCTTTGCCAACAGTTGGTCTTCGAACCTTAACAAATCCACCCTAATCCCACAGAGAGACAACAGATCATTTGAAAGAGAAAAAAAAGTTCCACTGAATTAATAACATCTGTAAAAAAAGAGAGGCCTCTCCTGTATGCTGTATTTTTTAAATTTCATGTGTTTTTAATCGTTCTTTCTCTCATTCTTTGAGGGTGGTTGACACTTGAGCCGACCAATCCTATTCTAAGAATCAACAGCACAGAGAGGTTTTTTGTTCACCCAGGTGATAACAAAACGATAGGCAGTAGAGTGTGAAAACTTTATCTCTTGTCAAAGCATTTAATTTCTGGATGATCCAGAAAATTAAGACTAAAATGAGATGAACAACACTGAGAAATTAAAACAAGGACCACAAGGGGACATACGCCTTGTACCAGACAGGACCAAAGTTTTATTATTATAGGTATAGTGCTTTCATTTGGTATAACCTCCTCCTTCTTCCTCTTTCGACTTTTTTCCTGGTTAGGGGTCACCACAGCGGATCACCTGTCCGCTCATGATTGGCAGTGGAGTTTTTACAGTGTCAAATTGCCAGCCCGGCGCCCAACCTTCCACAGAAGGCACACACATGCACACACTCATACCTAGGGCCAATTTAGAGTGTCCAATCCACCTACAGCATGTCTTTGGGATGTGGGAGAAAACCGGAGCACCCGGAGGAAACCCACACAACCACAGGGAGGACATGCAGACTCCACATCAAACCAGAGAATCTCTTACTGTGAGGCGACAATGCTAACCGCTACACCACCGTGGCCGCCCTTCATTTGGTATAACCAAACTTCATCAAAACTAATTACAAAATTAGGCTTTCAGCTTTTAAAAATGTCAGTCTTCCAAAGGGCCAATCAAATGACCTTGCAGAACATGAGTGAAAAGTAGATCTTCCAACAGAAATTCAAAAAAATGACCATGCGCAACTGGAAACATAATAACACATATGTAATTCATTACCATCATTACACATCTTGGAAATATTCAGGTGGTGCAGTGGTTAGCATTGTTACCTCTCAGCAAGTGGTTCTCTGCTCTGATTCCTGGCTAGGGTGCCTTCTATGCAAAGTCTGCATGTCCTCCCTTTGTTTGCTTGGTTTCTCTCCTGGTGATCCAGTTTCCTCCCATATTCCAAAGATATTGGTCTGAAGTGTTTCTACCCTGGCCTCTATGAAAAATGGGCTCTGTCCCATTTGAACTTCCAGTTAACAAAATGTTAAATAAAATAAAATTATATGAAACAGATTCATAAAAACACATAATCACGGGTGAAGCCTGCACAGTTTACAAGTTAGCATGATGAGCAGTGGCACTAATTGCATATGCATGTTGTGCATCGCTCTTACACAAATACAAGTGCAATTTCATGGCCAGCAACAGTGTTGCCAGCCAGGAAACCATGTAAAACAGCACAAACACTTTCAGACATGTAGGCATGTTTACCTACAGGCAAACTTGTTCTGTTAGATTGCACAGACAGTCACAATGACTGCCAGGGTTTAATTTAAGTAAATGAATACTGTTCTAATACATTACAAGAAAGTGTAGTCAGTGCAGAGTACAGTTCAAGCATGTTATATGCATACTGAAATAAAGGTTTGGTGATGGTCATCCAATGTACATAGACTGCATTATAAATACACTCCACTGGGAAAGTGCGTGCATGGACAAGGGCCACACACATGAATGGTAGGAATGAAGAAAGGGGAAGAGGACAATTGAAACATGGTAATGTACACCAGATAAGGGCATGTCAATGTATGTACACCACAAAGATGAGACAGTTGTAGTATAAACATTAATTACATGTACATAATACAGTATGTACAACTGTTTATACCTCCTGTGTGGGTATAGTCATATCATCACACAGTTATTGTATATTATGTGACTGTCACACAAGATCACATATCAGTGGAGGTGACTGCTTGTAATATAAGCACCCTGACATGATCACTGGAGAAGATATTTATCAAGGATAGTATATACAATAGGGGGAATGTGCATATTCTGAAGATGTGCATAATGAGTTACAAATGTCAGCATAGGTCTCAACCAATCAGGACACATAGCAACAGGCTTATGGACAACAGTAGACAGAAGCAGGCACAATCATGGACTATATCAAAATAATACCATCATTAATTTGTATAATTTATTTTAGATATGTGATTGTGACTTATTATACATGTTCTGCATGAACACACGTGTACAAGTGTAATGATTATTCGATAATCTATTATGATAATCAAGCACACCTTCCTCAAAAATTACCACTTTTTGGAGGTATTAAGAGAGACAGTGTTACACTTGTAGTTTATTTTACAAGCAATCCTGGCTAGCTAAGAGGTTTGCATAACATATATACTCTGGAAAAAAAGTGATACACTTGAGTAAATCATTCCTGTAAGATGTGTGGTGAGGAACATCCAAAAGGTTGCATTGTACTCAATTATTGGAGTGATGATGGCTGAGAACAATGAGACTAGAATGCCCTTTGATGTGGATATCTTGCCCATTCTCAGTAGTTGCACTATATACAAGGGATTTGTTACCACTGTGGGCACATGCTGGTTGGAGTTCTGCTTCCTATCTACCTGAGTACCCAGGTCATACACTACCTGGTCTGCTCATAGGGGTGTGCTGTTTGTATTGTAATTAGTTTGTGTATTTGCTTTCATAAAGGAAATAGTAATGATTTTTGCTAATTTACTGTGTTGCCTTGGCTCTGGCAACATTCCTTTTGTGTGTGTTAATACTTTCTGCATTATACCAATACCATTGTTGCATTCAATGATTGTCCACAATTTGCAGTTGTCCACAAAACTGGTTAGACAAAAGATGTCTACCATTTGTCTTGACTTCTGAGACTTAAATACTGAATAGGAAAGAGCCTAGTACAGAATCCTGAGGTATGAAACTTGTCACTGGACTCTAGCTAGAGATCACTTCACACACTTAAACATTTTATGTGTCCTGTATGTGATCCATTTGTCTACCCACTTGGTGACATAGGTGCTTATGCCCACTTGGGTCAGTTTTTCTGTAATACCTTAGTGTGGATTTGTGTCAGGTGCCTTGGCCAGGTCAAGTAAAGTGGGACAGTATTTTTTTCCTCATGCATGCCCTTGGTGATCTTCATAAAGATGTCACACAGATTTAGCAGACATAATATAGCCTTAACAAATCAAACATGGGTTTAGTACACAATTGGGAGATTACCTGTGTCCTTTTCTATAAGATCCATGATAAATTATTTGTCTGCCTCACAGATGAGGAAAGTCAGGAGTATGGGTCTGTAAGTCCCTGCATCAAGTGATGGTACCCCCCCCCCCCCGTCCAAATGGATGACTGCCACTGTACACCCTTCAGAAAGGACATAGGCTGTGCGGAGGCTGTGTTTAAGTAGGGATCCAACTGTGTTTGGTAGGTCAGATTTTACTTCATGCTATAGGCAATCTGAGATGTTTTCAAGGTACATTTATTCTGTGTTTTTAGCCTTAGAGAGCAAACAGATGAGCCGGTCTCCTGAAAAAATAAGCCGAGTAATGTTTACATGTATACTTTGGCTGATGGATAGTGACAACGGTGGGGGGGTTGAAGTGTGAGACAAGTCGGCGGTTAACTCTTTGCTTAGTTGTGTATTCCCCATATTATTTCAAACTTATTTAAATAAATGATTTGTGATAACACCTATAAATACAACCTTGGTTATGCATCACATGCCACTCAGTGGTACTGCTCACATAGTCGTGCAACTGTACCAGGGTCACATAACAACATCAATTGCACAACATACGTGTTTCATGAGAAAGCTGTATTTGAGTGGCCTGATGCCATATAAGGACACATTACAAATGAGTTGTGACTCGTGCAGAACTTTTACTGATATAAATGCTGACAGTCATACAATGGTGCTGCTGACTACTTCAGCAATCCTTAGGAATACAACACAATTACACTAGAATGAATTCCACAAGGTTGCAATTGAATCAATACATGCATTGAACAACAAAATTAACTCCGAAAAAACTCAGGCTGAAATCCACTGATCCAAAACATGAAGATTTATTAAGAAATAAACAAGAGTTAGCGCTTTCGTCTTGTATACATAACCAGACTTCCTCAGACAACTGGAAATTGCATCAAAACCAATTTATATACATCAAAATCACTAATAGTCACCAAAATGACATCACCCTTGTGTGCTAAACATAGTGCACTGTGCAACATTAAAAGCATCTTATATAAAACACTTCATAAAATCAGAATACCTATACATATATATTATATAACTTGTACTTCATCATTAGAATTTTTTTTTAAAAAAATGCAGTTGTATATATAAAAGAATGTACAAAAATATATTTTGAAAACATGTTGCTATTAAAGGTACTTATAACCTTAACCAAATGAGGAAAACCCTCTCTAACTGGAAAAAGTTACCTATTAAATACTTTTAATTTTAACTTACTTGATATAGATGCTATATCGTTTAAACCTGGGGGGGAATATGCACTGAGAAAGACCTGCCACCAGGTTTCTTTTTCTTTGAGGAAAATCTTCCATGGCCCCCCCATCCCCACATTTTACTTGTTGTAATATTACAAATTTGAATGTGTGATCCGGGAAAAATTTAATATGCCTATATAGGGCATTTTTCTCATCACTTTGCCGCACTTCATATCTATGCTCATATATCCTTTGGGCCAATTTGAGTTGAGTTTTACCTATATAGAAGACTTGGCACTTGGTACACACAGCGGCATACACAACTTCTTGGGGGTAACAAGTATATTTTCCTTTTATTTTAATCTTTTTATCACGTATGGTGATGCTAGAAGTTGGCAAAATAAAATTGCATTGGTGGCACATACCACAAGGGGACATCCTTCCTTCCATTCCCCCATCTGACATTTGTTCCAGAAAGCCCTTAATGTTTCTACCCTTTCTATAAATGAAATTGGGTTTTGTACCACAAATCTCGGCCAAACTAGGTTCATTCAACAAAATAGGCCAGTTTTTTTAAGAGTATCCTATACAACATAATTTTTGCTAGAAAAGATGGATACAAATGGAGATTGGGCATTGGAATTCCGACTGGTATCAGTTGCCTGATGACTTTTTGACTTGAAATATGTACTGTCACTCTCATGGTTGCCACCAGGTAGAAGAATACCATCACTGAGAATTGAAGGCTGGAAAGTCCTTCCTGACCTCCCCAAAATAGGGGTATGGAAATCACTATAACGTTTTCCTATAACCTCTTGTTTAATATTATATATGAGGCTAAGAGGATAGCCTCTGTCTAAAAACATCCACTCCATAGTATCACATTCTTGAAGAAAATCTTTGAAATTAGAAACCATGTGGGCCGCTCGTACTAACTGGCCCTTAACTATGCCACGTTTCACGTGCATTGGATGATTGCTGGAATAATGTAAAATACTGTTGGAATAGGTGGGTTTCCTAAATATAGTAGAGTTTTAATTCATCACCCTGTAATTTTTTTTATCATGACATGTTATATTGTACAGGATATTCTTAACAAAAACTGTTATGGTATGTGCCACCAATGCAATTTTATTTTTCCAACTTCTAGCATCACCATATGTGATAAAAGTATCAAAATAAAAAGAAAATATACTTGTTACACCCAAGCAGTTGTGTATGTTGCTATGTGTACCAAGTGCCAAGCCTTTTATATAGGTAAAACTCAACGCAATTTTTTCTCGGATCACACATTCAGATTTGTAATATTACAACAAGTAAAATGTGGGGATGGGGGGGACCATGGAAGATTTTCCTCGAATAAAAATAAATCTGGTGGCAGGTCTTTCTCAATGCATATCCCCCCAGGTTTAAATGATATAGTATCTATATCAAGTAAGTTAAAATTAAAAGTATTTGATAGGTAACTTTTCCCAGTTAGAGAGGGTTTTCCTGATTTGGTTAAGGTTATAAGTACCTTTAATAGCAACAAGTTTTCAAAATATATTTTTGTACATTCTTTTATATATATAGCTGTATTTTTAATTTTTTTTTCTAATGATGAAGTACAAGTTATATAATATATATTTATAGGTATTCTGATTTTACAAAGTGTTTTATACAAGTACTTTTAATGTTGTACAGTGAACTTTGTTTAGCACACAAAGGTGAAGTCATTTTGGTGCTCATTAAGGTCAGGTGGGGTGTGACTATTAGTGATTTTGATGTGTGTAAATTGGCTTTGATGCAATTTCCAGTTGTCTGAGGACGTTTGGTTATGTATACCAGATGAAAGCACCAACTCTTGTTTATTTCTTAATAAATCTTCGTGTTTTGCATCAGTGGATTTCAGCCTGAGTTTTTCTGAGTTGCAATTGAATCAAAATGTGATATTTTTGTATATATCACAACATTACAAAATGTGGATGAAACAATTACAAAATGTGGATGAGACAAGACTTATGTGCCCATGTAATCAGTATGATGTTATAGTGATGTGTGTCGCAGAGCATTTAATGATGGTAGGTATACACATGTATACCTGTGCCATACTGCAAGTGTCAGTATGATGGTTGAATGAGAACTGTGTAGAATATTGATCTGCTCCCCTACAAAAACACATTCCAGCAATATACATAGTATCATCCCATGTCGACAGTTCTCAGGAGGGAGATTACTACAGCTGTTATGGAAGGAACATGTAATGAAATGGCAGGTGCGGCTATCAATGTATTACCCCACATTACAGCATGTGGTACCCTCTTGTAGGCCTACTATACATACACACCTCAACATAGCACATGTCTATGACAGCAACATTGACATTTGAAATGTTCATAGGGTCAATAGTCATTACTAAATTAATGGCCAACGTCACATAAAATCCTAGACATTATTATAGCATTTAAAGCAAACCCACAATATTTATATGATGGAAGATAGTAACTCTATGTGCGTATGTATGTATTTCCTTGATTGCATTGCATAGTGCCTCTCTTCATATGTGACATGTGAACCACCCCATGACAGAATTAGCAATCATGTATCCAGTGGTCTGGAGATGACTTGCAGAGGCTCATGGAAGCACTTTGCTTCATAATGTGTATGCATCTTTTGCATGAGGACATCTTCCACTCCTCTGCAGGAAGGATGTAATGTAACCAGAGGGAAACAGGGGATGTTGGATGCATGGGGCTATATTAAAGGATCGCCTAAGTGGTATTGAAATGAAAACTGATTCAAAATATCATACAATGGCCACAATGTACCACCAACCACACACACACAGCAGTAGACTGTGTCTGATTTGCACATTGCAACAGTGTGGGTATAGAAGCTGAATTCCATACAATGTAAGAGTAGTACCACTACATATGTTTTACTTTAACACTGTCATGTTGCATTATATGGAATATGACAGCATCATTGTATGCTGAGAAGAGCATGTCTGGGCAAGTGTCTGACATTGATGTGGAGTTGCAGCTTGGTATAAAATTGTCCAAACATATTATTTGAAGGGATATTCACTCAAGTTACCTGCTGTTAGATTAGAACCCCTAAATATCTAGTTGCACAAGTTGGGAAAACACAGCACTTAATTTTACTGCCAAAGCACAAGTTTGACTTGAATAATGTGCACTTTATACAGGATGACATCATCTGTGTATTTTACACAAAGATCTTCAGAGGAATGTTTGACATAGCTATGGACTCACGTGCCATTCTAAAATTGACATCATGCTGATTTTTGATTGAATACACACATACACCAGTTGACTTCAGTGAGACTAGAACCCCTACCTAACTATATATAGAACTCAGTACTTAATACAAGTACCACAGCACAAGTCTGGCTTTTGTAGTGTCAGCCACTTTATAGCTAATAACATCAGTAAAGTATGTTTGTGAAACAGATGGTAGAAAGAGTGTATCATATGCTGTTCTAAAATGGTCTTAGGAATGTGAATTAACTGAACACAAATGTACACCTTACAGGTTGACTGCAGTGAGACTAGAACCCCTACCTAACTATCTACAGACACTTCTGGCTTTTATGGTGTGAGACAACACTTTCCAGCTGATGACATCAGCAGTGTATGTTTGTGAGAAGAATATGGTTGTAGTAATGTCTCACATGCTGTTCTAAAATGGTCTCTCACATTTGAATCAACAGAAAACACAAACACACACCAGTTGACCACAGTGAGACTAGAACCCTATCAATGTAGAGAACACAGTACTTAACATAAGCACCACAGTGCAAGTCTTGCTTTTACTGTATCAGACAGCACTTCATAGCTGATGGCATCATCAGTGTAGGTTTGTGAGAATATGATAGTAGTAGGAGTGTCTCACATGCTGTTATAAAATTGTCTTTTGAATGTGAATTAACTTAACAAAAACACACACACTCAGAATGTGAGTGCAATCTGATTGGAATGACTACCTATCTACAGAACACAGCAATTAACACAAGCACCACAGCACAAGTCTGGCTTTTACACTGTCAAACAACACTTTGTAGCTGATGGCATCAGCAGTGTATGTTTATGAGAAGCAGACAGTAGTAGAAGTGTCTCACATGCTGTTTTAAGAATGGTCTCTCGAATGTGAATTAACTGAACACAAACACATAAACTGACAAATTGACTACAGTGAGAGTAGAACCCCTACCTATCTACAAAATGCAATACTTAACACAAGCACCACAGCACAAAGTCCAACATCATCACTGGATGTTTGAGAGAAGATGTTGGGATCCCTGTATGAAATGGATGTATAGGCATGTACAACTGTCAAAATGGTTATTCTCAAAAGGACTGAATTGCTGATAGCAAGATACAGAGTCATGCTCTTCTGACTACTTACATACAACTGTTAAGTGCAGTGAGATTAGAACCAGTACCTAACTAGTTATACAAACTTAAGAACTCAGTACTTAAAGATAGCACCACAGCACAAGTATGACATTTGCATTGCTGCTAGACAATTTCTAGTGGATGATGTCATTGTTGAATGGTGAGAGAAGATTTGGGCAGACCTGTATGAAATGGATGTGTAGGCATGTATGACATTCAAAATATTAGTCCTACATGGGACTGTATTGATAATAGTTGGATACAGACTGATGCCCATCTGACTATACACACACATACTTACACATGCATACAGAGACACACATGATGTGGCTGCTATGATAATTTAACCTACATGTATGTATTTTGTTCCCATCTGCAGAACACAGAAGTTCATGATTCCACCATCCTTGAAGTATGTTTTTGCCTTGTCATAGTGGTCTTTATAAATGATGCTATCATTATTATATGATGTGGGTTGCATATCCTGATATGAGAGTAGTGTGCAAAGTGTGGATATTGTATTTCATGTTGTGTTTCCAATGTGTAGGTATACTTTAAAAGGCAGCTTCTTAAACTAGATGCAAAAAGCTGTCAGGAATGCATGTAGCAGAACTAAGACATATGCAGCTCTTTCTCAGTATGTTGTGTACATTGCACAGTTATTGTCACATATAGCACACACATGTTTTGTGATCAGCATGGATGCAACTGTGGATGCATGGGTATTCATATTTGTGAAGAACTGATGTCTACATTAGTACATGTATAACACAATCTTAATGTGCATCATCAGTATAAAGGTTTAGAGGATGTAACAATGAAGGCATGCTATTTATTTCTGTAGTGTAGCTGACATTTGGGAATTACTACTAACATACCCATTTTCAAGTGCATGGGTGCAGGGCACACGAGTCTGTCTGAGTAAATATGTGTTCATTCAGTAAGAGGTGCCTTCATTTTTATTATGTTTTTACATGGATTATAATTTGATGAAGAGCAACAGAGGAGTTAAGATACTAATTCATGCAAATCAGCTCTTCTCTACCACACCACCAAGCAGCTGGTCTGCCTGATTGATGGCAAATTGTGCATGTGAGATACACATTTAATGACTACTACTTGAACTTGAGAAGTATCTATCCATATTGGCTATGGTGGAAATAGCTGATGGATACTATGGTGTTCATAATGTAGTTTATATTGCAAATGTTGTGTAATAAATTTTATGCCATAATAGACTATTAGTACTGCTTTCTTCATTTGCTAAGTGTTAAGTGATGAGCACATGTGGTTCTCTGCTTTATTGATAAAATTGTAATAGTTCTATTGGTTCACCTTCCTCCAAGCAAATATGCTAAGCAGAGAGGCATGACAGTCAGACACTTTGCACAGTACTGAGTGTAATAAAAACACCTGCTGCCTAGCTGTTAGTGTGGCAGCAGGTGTTAACAACAATGAGGTCTTATTTGAGCACAGATGATGCAAGTTTCAAATCCAGCTCAATCTTATTTTTAACATATGTGTTCAGTATGTAATTAAATAATTGCAGGTGATAATTTTTGCAAATGAAAGAGGGAATGAATACAATGAACTACTGTATAAAAACAAACTACTCAATTCATTTATGTCAACAGTACAAATGTGGATTTGCATATTTTTACAGTTGTCAGTCTAAATACATATTATAGGAACTTTAAAATGAGTGCTCTGCTTTAACTGTGTGTTTCCTTTGCATAGTGAACTTAAGCAGCATTGTACAGAGGTAACTGCACCATGCCATAGGACATGAAGAACCATTTACTGTCACTCAGTATTGGTACGAGATACTAAGCTCCATGCAAACACAGAGGACAAACTGTGAAGGTCTTCATAAGGAATTTATTATTTATGTGTGTGGTATGTGATTCTATTTTTTGACCAAATTAAGGGTGTGAAAATGGGTTAGATAGAAAACTGGTGAAATGTAGGAAACAGGGGAAAGAACAAAGAGGAACTCATTATAGGAATGTAAAGGGAATTAAGAAAGAACCATAGTTATCCACCTCTTCAGCACTGTAAAATTAACATGGACAGAATAATGGATGAATATGGGCTGTCACCTCAACAAAGATGGGTGACAGCAATGCAGTAATGTTGCATAGCCAATTGGATTGAATCAAGTATGTCAGGAACGCATGTATGAGAAGTCGATAGCTATGCAGGGGATGATATTTTTGTGAGACAAATGCCCATTTTTTTAATTTTATTTTGGTAAGAGAGGAATGTTGAATAAGGGATGTAAGTATGTCAGGGTCAGGTAAATAGGATAGGTGAGTAAGCAGTTGCAGACAAACAGGACAAACAAGAAGAGACAGGGATGGTGATGGACATAAAATGTTGGAGACACCATGACTGGCGATAGGGAGGGGACATCTGAGGCCCATGCCTGTAGTCCTCACCCTCAGAACTGGCTTCACCATCTCCTTCCTGAACTTGCTGTGGGAGTGCTTGATTTTTTCTTTTTCCATACATTCCAGTGAGCATTTTCTCCATCCAGCTAAGTTGTAAGCCTATGGTACTTTCCAGAACCTAACACACCATGGCTGGCATCTAATGGCAGGTGACAAAACCACCACCTCCACCAACAGTCCCAAGAATACCTCTTAGTTGTACAGATTTTCACAGAATATCCAGACTTTTGCCTCATATTTTTGGTCCGTTTTTCACAAAATTGTGGTTTTCTGGCGAATTAGTGGCAAATCATTAAAGACGGAAGTTAGAAAATAATTACAAACATTTGAGTTTTAGACTTCATACCCTTCAGAAATTCCATGCTAATGTAAAACCTGTTATTCTATTAGTTGTCTAAGTTTGTAAGAGCAATATATAAAAAGTGTCCCTGTTTTTGGGCTTTTGTCCCAATTTTATCTATTGCTTTGTCCAGATTACTTGCTCTAAGAGGTTGAGAGGTATGAGTTCCAGGGGGTGCCACTGCACCAGCTGCTATGGTAATGCTACCTGATGTTGAGGGCACAAGTAGTGCAGGGGCTGCAGAGGCAGTACTACCAGGTTGTGTCCCAGATGTGCTAGGCATTGATACAGCAGATATTGGGGTGGCAGGATTTGCCACACTGGCTGGCCTACCTCCCTGTGCAGGAAAACATTTAGTGATTTGTCAGAAATTGACAAAATCAAAATGTTGTAACCACATATATAAAAATAATATAGAGAGATAAGGGGTGGGGTAAGACAGAAAAAAAGATAATTAGAACCATCATATGTCACATACAATAAATGACTATGCTACAAATATAAATTTACTTTCACATTAATTGTACTTTGTAAAAACTACAAACTAGGATTGATAATTGCCCCAAGTAATCCTTGCAATATACATATAGGTTCATAGGTTCATAGGTAGGTACTAGGCTATTGGTCCTAGGGCCAATATAAGCCTAGCCAAAAAGGTACCCTGTCTTTCGCCATCCAAGAAAATTATTTTCCAGTGCCCCTGTTGAGCAGAGTCACAGAGGTGATCCCCATGGTAAATTTCCCATTTCCCATCCAATCATCAAGATTTTTCTTGAAGAGTGCTAATGAGGAGCTTTGTTTGATATAGATAGGTAGTTTGTTTCAGATTACGGAAGTCTCTGGGACAGGAATATATCCTCCAGCATGTTTTGTTTATTGTACTGACAAGATTTAGGTCCCTAGAGCATGTAGCTTGGAGGGATTGGGATTTCTTTAAGTGGAGCATATCTAACAGCTCTGGGTTTGACATAGATTTGTATGTAAGGCAGAGATCACCTCTGAGTAGGCAATATGCGACGGAGTAAAGCTGGAATTTTATGAGAAGGTCTGCGTAGGGCATCTGTTTGAAGACAGTAATCCTCTTTGTGAGGTATTTCTGCTGCCTTTCCAGTTGTTGTAGATGTCTTGTGAGGTACATACCAAAAAGAATGCTGTACTCTATAATGGGTCTAATGAGTAATGAGCAGAGGGGAACAATGACCTCTTTTGTCCTGGATGAGAAACTTTTTGTGATGAGGTGTGCCACATAGAAGGATTTCCTGATTACTGTGGTGATGTGAATCAAAGGAGAGTCTACTCTCCACCTGTGTCCCAAGGTCTCTTATCACACTTTCGGTGTTAAGTAGACTGCCACCTATGTGGTAGCTCATGAGTACAGAGTTTTTACCAAAGGGGATGACAATGCACTTTTTGGCATTGAGCTTGAGGCCATGGCTTTGACACCAGGCATCTGTCTCCATGAGGCCCTTTTGTAGGATGTCCACAACATTAGGAGTTTCGATTATGGCTCCCAGTTTGCAGTCATCTGCGAACTTTGTTAGCCAAAGACCTTCTCTGTTAGCCTGTACTTCAGAAACATAGATACCAAACAGGAGAGGCCCCAGGACTGAACCCTGTGGTACTCCACTTATCACTGATCTGAAGTTAGATTTGGAGTCTGCTACTTTCACAGTGTGGGTTCTGTCAGCAAGCCAGTTGGCAACCCATCTTATGACATAGGGATTTATACCTAGTTTAGTGAGTTTATCTATAATTCCAGAGTGGGGGATGGTGTCAAAAGGCTTGGCGAGATCTAGATAGGCTGTATAAATCACCTTATCCTCATCTACAGCTTTGGTGACTGCTTCAAAGAAATCTATCAGGTTTAGGAGACATGATCTGCCTTTTACAAATCCGAACTGGGTGGGGTCCAGAGTTTGGAGATTACCAATGTCTTTATGTATAAGATCCATGATGATACGTTCCATGGCCTTGCAGACCAGGCTCGTTAAGCCAATGGGGCAGTAGTTCCTGAGGTCCATGGTGGCTCCTTCTTTGTGGAGTGGGATAACCATTGCTGTGTGCCATTCAGTGGGCACAAAACCTGAGATGAGGGTATGTTTGAACATGGTGCTTTGGTAGGGTGCCAGTTCGTTCTGCAGTTCATGTAGAACACAGCCTGGGATGTTGTCAGGTTCCATGGATGCTGTGTTCTTGGCTTTGGAGAGTGTGATTTTTACCTGTGCAGCTATGATTACAGGAGCTTTGCATTTTTCAGGTATAGAGATGGGCCCTTTAGGGGGTGAGAGGGGGTAAAGTTACCACTGAACCTATCTGCCGGGATGTTGGCAAAATCAGTTGGTTCTCTAGATTAGTGCAATTGTGCTGTAACTCCGAGCAGATCTGAGTGTTGCCATTGAGATTCTTGACATAGGTATAGAATGCTTTGTGCTTGTCTTTAGAATCAGTGGCAATTTTGTTTTCATAACTAGCTTTAGAGGATTTTATGAGGGATCTTAGCTTCTTGCTGAGACTGACCAGGGAGTTCCTCCAATCATGGGATTTTACTCTTTTTTGCAACAGTTTCTTTCTTCTGTTGTAGAGTTTGTTTATGGCAGGGGACCATCAGATTGGCTTCCTTTTTTGGAGGATAGCATCTTGATTCTGTTAGGGACAGCACGATCCATGCACTCGTGTAAGTGCTTATAAAGTGCATTTGTGTAGGATTCAGCAGTCGTTCCTCTATTGTCCATCTGCATGAGTGTTGTGAAGTTTGCCACTTCTGTCTTAAGAAGCATGAAGTTGGCTTTGGAGAAAATTTTTTACGGTGGTTTCCCTAATGGGGGGGGGGGCAGGATGTGGATGTCTAGGGTTATTAGCTTGTGGTTGGATTTGACCAACGAGGACTTGACCTCTGGTGTGGAACACCGGTCGCCCATGTTGGTAATGACCAGGTCTAGGATATTGCTGCCCCTGGTGGGGGTGTGGATAAGTTGATCCATATTGCACATATGTCTTTTCAAATATTACAGATTAAGTTACCAACATGGCATTTATGCCAATTTAATTGAAATTATTGTGTGATTAATTTTAAATTATTTTACAATATATTTGTTACCTGTGGAATTTGAACCAACATCATCTGAATATATTATTTCAATCAATTGCTACAATTGCCTTGATCTACAGAATGAAGCATGCATGCTTAATTTTAAGGTTAAGATATGTATGCTTAACTTGCTAACTTATAGAAGAGCAATACTTTTGATAATATAGGAATTATTGTGTACTGCATACATACCCATTGCTTCTCTTAGTCTATTCAAATGCTTAGCATGGGCTTCCCTGTTTGCTATAATTTCCTGGGAAGCTATAAAATTAAAAGGAGAGAAAAAGGGAAGAGCATTATGCATACCAGTTTTGAGTATATCCAGCATTCTATATAGTTTAAAGTATCTTTATCTGTATACTCACACAACTCTGAGATATCAACAGTCCTAAACTCATCCAGCCACTGGTTGAGTTGTGCCTGCTTGCTCCTTTTCAGGTCATTGAAGTGTTGCCTGCATTGCTCTCCAGTGTGTGGAATGCCAGTCACACTGGAGACAGCTTTGGCAAGACTATTGCAGCCTTCTGATTTATATTAAGACCCAGTATACTCCCCCTGCAATAGCTGATATCTGTGACACTTTACAAGAAGTCCGATGAATATTCTGGGCTCCTTTACACCCATCTTTGAGTCAAAAATTGGGCACTTTCCTTTCTTGCCCCTGCCAAGTCCATACAGATCATACAGCAACAGTTAGTGTTTTCCCTCCAATTCATGATATCCCATTTTATGGCTACTGCACAAACCCACACAATGATATAAATCACATCTGGACAATATTAAATGGAGAACAATGATGAGAAATGAAGTTTATGAAATAGGAAGTGTAATTTGATAGCTGACATTTGTTTATGGGTTGGTTGCTTCTGTATCTGTTAGTTGATTTAATTTTACAGATATGTATTGGGTGTATAAATTGTATGATCTGACATATTTTTTGTGTGGGTTTATGCACCTTTAAAACTAATTAGTCCAGTGTTGGATTCAAACCTATGTAAAATAGACTAAACATATTCTTCTACATTTATTTTTATTTATTTTATTTTATTTTACATTTGTTAACCGGGAGAGTCCGACTGGATACATGTCCATTTTCAGCGAGGGGGGGGGGAAAAAAGCTCAAAAGTACATAACAGACATATGAACATTGTTAAAAAAAAAAAGATAGTTGAGTTCTAAATACAATATAAATAATATCACATCTTAAAAAAAAAAAAAAAAAAGCACAGCAAAAAAAAAAAAAAAAAAAGTTACAAGCCTTGTTAGCCTGTTAGTTAAGGATAGTGAGGTAGAGAAAGAGATAATGGGTAAATGATCATGGGTTTGGAACAGTGGGGACATTGCATTGCCAGGATGAGATGGGGTTTTTTGGTTTTTTAGTTTTTGGTTCTGAGGTTCTGAGGTGAGCAGGAGGTGAGGGAGGTCCCATTTTACCTACAAGGTTTGAGAATAGAGAAGCAAATTATTGGCTTTGGTAGTTAATTATTGAGCTGGTTGTTTGAGCTAAGAGAAGATAAAGGAGGAGTAATAATGGGATGATTGATTGCAGTGTTTTTCTTTTTTTTCTCTGTCTGATACAGTATCTGGTGAGCCGTTTTGAGTTGGTTGTTGGTTGGAGTTGGTTGAACTGGAGTAAACTTCTAGTTAGTGCAGTGTGTTGTTTGTTGTTGGTGTGGTGGTGATTTGTGGCTAAATCTAGCTATGTGATTGTAACAAAGAAGCAAGTTGTGTTTTTTTGTTTTGTGTGGGTTGTTATGTTGAGGGGGAGAAAAGAAAGAGGGGAGGGGTAGTAGCATGTGTATATTTAGCGTTTAGCGTGAAGATGTTTAGCGTTATATTGAGATTAGAGCTTATATTATGTTTTGATTTGAAGGTTGAAATGAGTGTCAAATTGAAAAAGAGTCCAATGATGGGGAAATATCAATGGTAACACCTAATAGCTTAGATATAGTGATTCCATTGGAGATGTAAATAGAGGAGGAGGAGAAGAGAGTTGTTGAAGAGGTAAAGAGTCTTGTTTTTGTTTTGTTTGGGTTGAGAGTTTTGTTTTGTTGGGGTTGAGAACTTGTTGTGAGGTCTGAGAACCATTTTTCTTTAGGAGGGTGAGGTCTGCCAGTTGAAGGTGTTGGAGGTCTGCCAGGTTGGATCTGATGCTGATGATATTGTTGAATGATGAATGGTGAGGTGGGGTGGGAGATGGGTGTGATTGTGATGGTGAAGAGAAGAGGGACAGAAGAGAGACTCCAAAGAATAATAGATGTGAAGAGAACTCATAGATAATTTGTCCCCTGTAGATAATTTGTCCTGCCATAGAACAGCCTGTTTGGATTTGGAAAGTTTGAAGATGTTAATTTTTGAGTTTGGAATTGTTGGAGATAGTTTTTCTATCAAAGAGGTTAGAGGTCTAAGAAAAGAGGAGTAGTTTATTTATGAGGAAGAGATTGTTTATTATTTAGATTTAATGATTAGTTATGATGTTGGTTTGAAACTTTGATACAAGCTGATGTGTTAGCTGTTGGGATATTGTGGTGAGGTGTTGGGGGGAGGCCATGTTTTTTTATTTTTTTGGGACACACTTTTCAGTTGTTGTGGGCACACTTTTTAGCTTTAGGTATGTGGGTGAGGGGCTATAGTGAGAGTATAGTACCACCTTTTAGGATGAGAGAGCTACCACCATTTGGAGAGGGAGGGTTTTGACATTTTGGGAGGGATGAGAGAATGGCCTCAAGGGCTTTTTGGCCAGGGTA
Source organism: Protopterus annectens (assembly GCF_019279795.1). NCBI lineage: Eukaryota > Metazoa > Chordata > Ceratodontiformes > Protopteridae > Protopterus > Protopterus annectens. The sequence continues at coordinate 476,056,986 of NC_056742.1, forward strand.
ATGGAATGGAAGGTCAGCTGGGAGAGCTTCAGCTGCTTTTTTAAGAAGAGATGTTATAAAGGAAATTTAGTTTGGAAGAAGAGTAAATAGATATTATGATTAAATATTGATGTTCTGATGGAGTTATGTAGTGAGTCTGGCAGTGGATCAAGGATGTGGTGTGGTTGGGATGTTTGTTTTGTGGGAAGTGGGTGTTGTGGTTGTTTTGTGTTAAATTGTGAAATATGATTGTGTTGTTTTGTTGTGTTGTGTTTGTTATGGTTAACTTGGAGGTTTGTTTAAGCCTGTGGCCTGCTGTTGTTGGAGTGGGTGTTTGTGCTTGGGATTGGAGAATTTTAAGGTGTTTTTGTTGGAGGTGTAAGAAGAAGTTTTTAGTTTTTTTTTCTCAGTTTTTAGAATGTTTTTTTAGATCATTTAAGTTTTGTCTTTTTGTTGGGTTTTAGAGTTTTAGTGAGTTTTTCTTAGAGTTGTTTAGATAGGATTTTTGGAATTTGTTTCCTTTTAGAGCCGTTGTATCTTTGTTTTTAGAGAAATCTTTTTTGTTGGTTTTGTGGAGAAGAGTAGAATGGTGAGATTTGAGCATTGGAAAGATGGAGGTATGGAAAGGTGGTGTTGAAGTAAAGTATTGCCAGGTGCTTTCTCACCCTTGTCATAGAAGAAATGCTTGTTAGACATGCTCATTAATTATAAGGACACACGATGTATGTGTGTGACCTGTCATAGTCCTGATTTAGGCATTCATGTGTATCTATCACTGAATTATGAAGCCCATCCCATGGCAGGAAAAGCACTTTTAATACAGACACATAATTATCAGTATACCCTTAGTCACACATATATTTCATATGATATCCAGTACTGTACATACTTATTGTAATTTATAATTATCTTCATATTGTTCTTTATTTTTTTAAATTGATTGTGTACATATAGTTTTGTATATTCTGTTGTGCTTATATTGGAGCTTTTCTCCTCAGGCCTCTACTGAAAATGGTAATATATCCAGCCGGACTAGCCCGGTTAACAAATGTAAAATAAATCAATAAAAATAAATAAATAAAAGTACAAATGTTGGCTGTCTTAATACGCTCCTCCTAAAAAGTTAAGTATTTCAAGTAAGGTAAAGAAGAAGGAGAGCGTCAGGCAGGTTATCCACACTTAACGTTTGCAATAATTCCACAGTTCTAGGTAAGTTGTCAATAAACCAAAGAGTTGTTACGCATTACCAGCTTCACAAAATTGCTTAGTAAACCAAATGTTTCAAGCGATACCAAGTTTACAAGGTTCCACACCTCGGCCAATAAATCCCCTTACATAAATTCAGCAGCATTCACTTCACCTCGTTTCACTTACGAAAAAACAGATCGACCAAGGCAAATAATCCAAAAGCTTTAGCTTTATTAAAGTACAACAGATTGGCAAGCGCTTTCACCCGTAGGCTTCATCAGGCCACAAATAAAATATGCATTCAGGTAATTTTTATATGTTAATCCAAACTAACGCCACTTCCTTTAATTATACTATATGGTTCCCCTTCATATGGTCGACATTTCAAAATGCCAAAAATTCATATGGCTGAGACCATATCATCAACATTTGAAATGCTGACAATGCGGAACCGGCATCTCAGTACAGTGCAGAATGGAAAGATTTCCATTCCTGCACTGTAGTGTGATCTCGGAGTTAGTATATTTAAGTTACGGGGGTGCAGGGGGGCTTGCAGTGTTTAGGTAAGTGTTTGTTGTTTTTTACTTTTGTTTTTCATATGTTCGACATTTCAAATGTCGATCATATGGTCTTGGCCATATGAATTTCCGCATTTTGAAGTGTCAAACATATGAAGTAGATCTAGATATATATATATATATATATATATATATATATATATATATATATATGCATAGAAAAATGGAACTTTATCTGTATGCACTTCTTGTAGTTCACTGTTGGTATAGAAATTGTTGTCATGCATTTTACTTTTTCAGATAGATAGCTCTTATTAACTTTTATCACAAGTATTATTGTTGCAAATAGTTGTCTTACACTTTTGTTATGTTATTTCAGGGAAATGTAATATACTATATTGTCAATGACACAGGGGAGTTAGTCTTCTAAGATGGCCCATAGATACCTCCAAGGGAGTGTTGGGCTCAGTAAGAGGTGATTGCTAGTCGTATAAAATTAAACTTTTTTTTATAAATGTGTCCATGTATTTTGTGAGAATTTATAACAATCTAATTAGGTGGCATTCCTTGGTCTGTGCACACTGTAATTTGTTTATTGTTTAGGGATTGGGGGAGCCAAGTACCATTTGTGTGTTGCAACAATTAAAGTTTTGTTTCAAGAGGCTTGATCTTGAAATTGCGCAGTCATCCTGTTCTTTCCATGGTAAACAATACATTACTCCATTGGTATTCCTTGTTTTGGTTCAAGCATTGGTTTGTGTGTGAGTGATATGATACAACCACATAACCTTAAATGTTAATAACTGAACTGTGTGTCTCCAATTGTTAATGTTGAAAATATAATATGTCTGTGTATATCAGCGTGAATTTCATTATGTTTTTATGTGTTTTATCTTTCTCTGTTTTATGTCACATAGGATTATGGCACCCAAGTGTACAAATCCACTTAACCTCCCTTTCACTGACTCAGAAAATGACATCATACTGTAGGAATTCAGGTGCTATGGTGCCTTTCTGCTCAAGAGATGACGTAGGGATATGGCTGCCAGAATGCAGATTTGGAACCAGATAGTCCATGACATAAATGCCATAAGGGGCTTCACCAGGACATATGATGAGATGCACCATAGGGACACCATAGGGACACCTGTATGATTTCATCAGCCCAGAGGAGAGCAGCTGCAGTTCTTCATGAACAGCTGGCTACAGGGGGGCTGGTACAGTGCTACCACTGACACCAAATGAAGAGTCCCTGTCCACTGTCAGAGATCCAGAGAGCCCAGTGGAAACTGCACAACAATGTGTGATTGATGTTGATGCTGTTGTTTCTGGGAGGACAAGTATGTCCCAGGAGAAGCTTTCAAGTAAGCTTACATATGTCAGTTTTGTAAGATTTGCCTTTATGGTAAAATATTGTAAGCAAATGTAACATATTGTAAGTAATAGTTCATATGTTTTTTTTATTTTTTCTTAGGGATGAAGCTATTGATAAATAATACTGTAGTTAACAACACAGTTTTGTTCATTACACATGGGTTTTGGGTGGACATGCCAGCCAATTATCAGTTAAAGGTATTGTTAATGGACCTTTAGGCAAAAATTGTGTATTCACTGTCTCGCTGTGTTATTGCAGTTGTGATGATTGGATCATTACCTTGCTTTAATTCATTTAGGAGCATCCTCCCTAGCAAGTGTGGAGTCATCTGCACATGGCATGGCAAATGTTTTTATTTAATTATTGATAACCATTTGTTAGAAATATGCATGCTTCTATATGTGTGAGGTGGATATCATAAGTGTGTATACTGCCTTGTCATCAGTGATAGTGACACCAGAGTTTATCATAATATTAAATTTTAGTGTAGGTATTAATTTAATTTCTGTGTTTGTTGCTTATTATCATAGGTGATCCTGAAAGTGAAAGTGTAGGACTCTTGCCACCTGATGTCAGAGTATCAGCAGACTTTGATGATGATGGTGGCCAAATGCAGGCACAGTCAGGGGATGGAGATGATGAATCTGATACTGAGGTTGACATTCAGCCGTTCCCTATATTTCCATCAAACACAGCCAGTAGGCCTAGGTGGGTCTGTATGAAAATCATGAAGAGGAGTTAAATCGAACGCCTCTTCACCGATGCATAAAGACCGAACGCATTAAACGCGAATGGTCAAACAGCAATTTCTTTCCCTGGGAAAGAAATTGCTAGTACCAAATATGCACACACACACACACACACACACACACACACACACACACACACACACACACACTATTTAAAACATAGCTAAGTGGGGGGCTTTGCCCCCTCACACCCTCCAATGTGGGGGGATGTGTCCCCCACACCACCCTAACTAAATATACCAACTCAGAGATCGCACTGCAGTGAGAAATGCTACGGCTCAGGTCAAGCGACTTTTTTCCCTAGGAAAAAAATCACTGGCCTGAGCCTTCACTATTTTCAGACTTTGGTCTTTATGTGTTGCTGAAGAGGCAATCGATGTAATGCCTCTCCATGATTTTAATATAGACCCAGCCTAGGCATACTTATTGCAGTGAGCCCTCAGATATCAGATTACTGTGTTCATTGTGGCTTCAGTAACAGCTGACTCTGGTCATAGCCATGCCACACATGCAGTATTAGTGCACTGTGTATGATTTATTGAATCCAGCCCAAAGATTTTATAATAACATTCATAAAAATTTATTATGCATGATAATGCTGTAACTCCAATAAACTAGAAATTGAAACAGACTCATTAGTTCCTGGTGGATTGTTAGCATTCAAATAGAGCTACCACCACAGTTTTCTAATTTCTGCATACTCACTCCATAATCCCCCTCTGGGGTTTTTAGCCACTCCTTCTAAAATAAAAAAATAGGAAGTTATGCACTTTTAACGTGTTTGGCAAAAGCATTGTTCAGCCTGCCTTTACCTATGTCATATATGTGTTTATAAATTCCCTTCCACATTTTTCCATCAGTTTTTCCAAAATAAAATGCAGGGCACTGCTGACACTTAGCCATATATACAACTGTTTGGAATTACAGTCAAATTGTCCTCTAGCATTGATGGTCATATTAATAATAGTGACTTGATCCATTACCAAGATATATTTGCATTTGTTTCATTGACCACATTTAAAAGTCCCCCATTTTCCATTACTTGATATTACACTTGTCATTTTTCCATTATTCTGCATTCATCTGTGACAATTGCTAACATTTGATTTATCTGTTTCATCACTAGATGACAATAATTATTTCTTTCTTGATAATGACCCTCATTTCATGAAGACAATGGTGTTTCTATTGTTAGCAACAAATATGATGATTTTAATATTTACAATTTTAGTAGTTTTCAGGTGGACCACCAATGTGCTAACCTTTTAGAATACATTTTGTGTTGAAAGGATTGATAGAAACACTTGGCAACAAATTTACGAACACATATATGACTAAGGTAAAGGCAGGTTGCACAGTACTTTAGCCAAATATGTTAAAAATTATAAAGTGCATAATTTCCTATTTTTTATATAAGAAAGGGTAGCTAAAATCCCCAGAGGGGGATTATGGAGTGAGTATGTGGAGATTAGAGACTATGGAGGCAGCTTTATTTGAATGCTAACAACCCACCAGGAATTAATGGGTTTGTTTCAATTTCTAGTTTACTGAAGTAAAGGCATTCAGCTAAATGTTGTTATAAATAATATTGTGTGTTTTTATGAATCTAATTCATATTTTCAAGATTTTTTTGTATATTTTATGATGGCAACAAATTACATATGTGTTATCATGTTTCCAATTGCGCACAGTCATTTTTTGAAAAATTCCTGCTGGACTATACACTTTTCACTCATGTTCAACAAGGATATTTTATTGGTCAGTTGGAAGACTGAAGTTATTAAAAGCAGGAAATATAATTTTGTAATTAGTTCTGATGAAGTTTGTTTATAGTCGAAAGCACTAAACTTACGGTAATAAAGTTTTGGTCCTGTCTGTTACGAGGCGTGTGTCCGCTTGTGAGCCTTGTTATAATTTCTTGATCCAGAAAATTTCTACATAGGTAGCATCTCTGCAGCTACTGTGTGGGCACCAGAAGCTGGTCTCTAATAATATATATACTACAGCCATAACTGGGTCAATTCTGCTGTTTTGTATCTATTTATTTGAAGACATTTGCCAGGGATTGAAATGCTCCATTAAATATGGTAATGCATTATTTAGAGAAATCCTAATTTTGCAAATATGTAAAATTTCAAAAATTATGCTTATTTTCCTTAGTAAATGTTCCAGCCCTTCAAATAAATGCCACTTATGCCCACTATTTTGCAAACTCCCTAAATTATTCTGGTGTATAGGAAAATCTGACCTTGAAAACTAATTATCTTGTGCCATACATAATCCAAAGGATCATTTCAGCTAACCTGCAATATTAGGGGACAAAACTTCATTCATATTTTTGACAAATGTGTACCATTTAGTAGATGCTGAAATAAAGTTGTGACCAAAATGTTGTTGCTATGTCTGATACAGTGGTAGTAAGTGATGGAACATCGGCTTTACTTTGAGTTCCTTTGACAGCTTGGGTTAAGGACAGACACATGGCTGTCAGGTGCCAAGGAGAGCAGATGATTTAGAGCATGACAGCATTTTGACTATCACTGAATGTGGGTTCTTTGTTCATATAACTGGAGCCATAATGATCATAGGAACTGTGGTCATGTGTCACAAGGAAGTATCCTATAGTTGTCCATTGAAGCACATGTCATGAGGTGATAATAATATGCTTTACCATCCAGAAGATGGAAACTGAAACACTCAGCTGTCAGTAAAGTGTGCACCAACTTCAGATTTTACACCCAGCAAAAAACTCCCTTAGTAATGACCAAGAAGTAGACCAACAACCACTCTGCCGTATGAACAAGTAAAGACCCTTCGTGCAACTATTATTGTAGACAATAAAAACAATGTTTACACTAGGAAAGTGCACAGAGCATTCTGCTGTTAGTGGCTATGATATATACAGCATCCTTGCAAACAATACAGTGCATATCATAGGAAAAAGGTCTAGTTGTACTGCCTTACTCAAATACCTGGAAATCACTAAATAAATAAATCAGAAGACTGAATCACTGGCCAGATTATGCACATAGTGTTATGGGAAATGATGCCTTCTGTTTGTTGCCTACAACATCTGACACATATACATTCACAAAAACATGAACTGACATCTTTGATACTAACTATGAATATAGTTCATAAGTTACAGGTTTGAGGCTTTGAAGAATGACATTTAATAGGACTTAGATTCATGTTTATGTGTTTTTCTTTCTTTTTTTCAGTGTTTCTTAATGTGATAACTTTCAACTGGTAAATGGCTTGTATTATACAGTTGGAATAGCATGCTTAAAACCCTGCATACAAACTGGGATAACTGTGTCCTCAAGCTGCAACAGTTTAAGTGATTCAACTGAAGTTTTCATAAGTACTAAAATAATGTTGGATGCAATAACATGAAGCCATACTGTTAACTGAGCTGTGCTTTCGTGAAACATGACTTACAAACACTGTTAATTGAAACATGACTGAAACAATCCAGCCCCCCCCAAAAAAAAAATCCTATAGTTTTTTACATTAATACTCAACTACAGAAATACATAAGCATACATACATGCAAATATATATATAAGATATTCCTCTTTCTGACATGTGAAAACTTATAATTTTTACTGCAGAAAAATAAACACTCATCAGAGCTTCATGCAAATTAAGTTGGTTACTCTCCATTATAGAAGGACAAGTACTAATAAGTATCAGTCCTTGGATCTGGACATAAGCAATGATCATGAAATATGCAGCACACAGTGAAGGAGAACCATATTACTAGGTGTGGAACTGTTTTATTTTATTGATTTACTTTCAGTTTTATAATCGAGTGAACTGGGCAAGGATAGGCTGAGACAGAATGAATTAATATATGGATATACAAATATGCAGTCATGCAATAAACATTTAAACAGATAAAAACATAAGATAGTCATAGTTGCAAAGTAAGTGACACTGTTATTTACAAAAGGTTCAGTAAAGCTTTCATTGAGTACAGTAAAAAAATTGTACCTTACAAGAATAACCTTTTTTAATAAGAAAGATATTAACCATTTTCTTGAAAGCAGGTTTTAGTGGCTTCATTAGTGAGAGGCTGCTTCCGTTTTCCCTTAAATCTTTCCAGTGGACATTGCCCTCTTTCTCTTGATGGTAGATGGCTATAAATTGGGAGTCCATGAATGAAGAAGGCTTTTTCTCCCACTGAGTTTTGAATCAAGATCTAATAAGGGAGATTATATCTCCTATATTATCCCTTAGGGTATAGATGGGAGTTCTGAACTGGTATGTGGAAGGGGGGTGCAGTAGTCATGAGTAAACATTTTGTTAATAAAGTACCAATGAGGAATGTGACTCTGGAGTTGACAGGCATTCAGTTGAAGCCAGACAGTTGTTTGCAGTTGTGTATACTGGTGTCTGCCAGGTATACAAATCTTTGTAGTTTGTGTTCTACTGTTAGGAGCTCGTGCATGTTGGCTAAAGAGTGGAAGGAGAGTAGGAAAAGTCTATATATTTGTGTTTGGGGATGAGGGCATGTTTTCCAGTGAATTCCTCGATACCAAACCAAACTGCACTTGTCACACAACAGACCACATCACATAAGGGCTTCCCAAACTCTAGCTTTACGGTCTTCGACTAGTAACACCCCCTAACTTCCCCACCATTCCCCACCCTGACTGTCAGTACCCGACAACATTTCCACCAAATAGTATGCCTGAAGTCTAATCATGTGAATTGTAAAATTTGCGCTTTGTTATAATATCTATTATCTATTAATTATTTATGTACAATTCCCTATATATATTCCCTATATATATTCCCTACATATATATATATATATATATATATGTATATATATATATATATATATATATATATATATATATATATTGTTACTTTTTTTCTGCTATTGATATATATAGCTTACTGCCTCTCAGTTCTCTCTCTTTTTTTTTTTTTTTTTTAATCCTTTGTGAATTATTTCACCTGGGCAGTACCTGCAAATAATCATTTGTGATTAGTGTACCAACCCAGTAATCTAATGTAAAATAAAAATCAATAAGTGAAAAGGAAATAAAATATGTAAGAGCCATATCAGTATGTTGTAATAAGGTTAAGAAGCCATCAGAGATTAATCTGAAATATCTTTCTTCCAATACATTTGGCATGGCATTGCCTTCTCTATGACAGTCCTATAGTGGGGACTCATTGTAGTCTTTGGAATGTGGCAAAGACCATGGCACTGGATTTGCTTGGATTAAGTAAACTTTTATTACATGGATTTAGTTGCAGTTTGAGTTAAATCTAGTTTGATGCATTTGTTGTATGTCAGTGGTATTTTCCCTTGATTCAAAGACCAGTAGGTCATGTATGTCTATTACAATTTTAAGGTCAAGGAGGTCATATGGGAGGTTTTTTATAAACAGCAGGAAGAACAGGGGGCTTAAGACAGACCCTTGTGGTACTCCAGTGAGTAGTGTGCCAAGTTCAGAAGTGCTGGAATTGTGGTATACCTGGAAAGGTCTGTTCCCTAGATAGCCTTTAAACTACTGTAATGTGTAACAGCCAAGACTAATTTTGTCCAGTTTCTGAAGTCAGGTGGTATAAGTTATGGTTTAAAAGGCTCCTGTGAGATCTATAAATAAACAACCTGTCAAAAGGCCTTTGTTGACATTGTTGCAAATGGTATCTGTTGCAATGAGGAGGGTGGTCATTGTATTGAAGAATCTACAAGCATTGTACTGTTTGCCATATAAGAATCTGTCCTGGTTTATGTTTAAATAGCTGTTTTTTTTTTTTTTTTACATTTTTGTACTAGTGTGCAAATTGCTTCTGGGTCTGTAGTCTTTGCCAACTTTTGGGTATACATGAGGTAGTAGGATTACTGTGGTTTGTTTGAATGAGGGTTGAAATATGCTAAAATCGAAACATGGGTTGAATATGAGAGTGAGAGGTTTACCAATGAATTGCACTGCCATTTTTAGAAAAGTGGAATGAGGTTTGGTGAACGATACTTCTAGGTTGAGTCTATTTAAGGCTTTTCAACCTTCCTTCACTTAAGTCAGAGTGAGTGGAATATCAGATAAAAGGCTGCAAGGGTGTATAACTGTGATTCAAGGAGTTCACTTAATGTAACTGTAGGAGTGGACTCAGATGAAAGTTTGCTAGGAAGGTTTTGCAAGACAGAAAGAAGAAAGTCTCTGTATTTGTTTGCAAAGTTGTGAGTAATCACAGATAGTGAAGGAGTGGAGGTATGAGGTATATCTTTGATGTCTTTATGTTTTTTTAATTAATTCTAACAAAGTTTTGGGGTGGATGACAGGGCTTTATTGCTTCTGCATTATGTATACAGCTTTTGCATCGTTAATTGTAATTCTAGACTTTTTTCTTTGCTTAAGATAATGTTGATGGTGTTGTTTACTAATGGATGTTCTCCTTCCAAGATTTGGCCTTGGAAAAACAGTAAGATTAGTAAGATTTTAATAGTTAGGATTAGCTAAGGTCAAGACCAGCCTCTTAATCACCTAGTGGTGATTGGGAAGTCTGTGTTTGAACTTGAGTTAATACATTAATGAGAAATAAGAGGGCTGTGTTGGGTTCACTGGATTGATAGACAGGAGTCCAGTGTATGTTCTGTAGATATGTGTTTGGAGTGGACTGTTCAGATTTACTACTGAGTCCTGATATAATGGGCTTTTTTTGGCTTTAGAAGACCTTTCAGATATGGTGGAGCAGTGATCACCATTGTTATTTAGAAGGGTGTCAGGTCCTAAGCATCTATGTTTTATGTTGGTTAGGAGGAGATAAATTGTAGAGTGCTTTCCTTATTGGTTGTAAGTTCTATATGGATGGTGGACTAATTGTTTCAACCTTAACTGTAAAATGATTCAATGAATGTGTTGGTTACATGGCCTGAGTAATTAATGTTGAAGTCTCCCATAATTATCATATTGTTTTTAATGCCAGAGGAGACCATTTCCAGTCATTGTTGCTGTACTGCCTGAGCAGATGAAGGTTGTGAAATATATGCTACTACTATGTGTAGGCTTGTGGGATTTCTTAACATCCATCAAATCAACTGCTGTCCAGCTTGTCACTGTTTGTACTGGACTTGGAGATTTGTTTAGTATCTCATAAAGTGTTTTTGATAATTAACAAGGCAGATCCCCACCTTGTCTGTTATCAGAGCTGTTGTCATTGATCAAATAGAATTTAGTCTTTAGATACTGAAAGGGACACAACTCCTTTTGAAGCCAGATTTGTGTTATACTTAAGACAAGTGGCTCTTCAGAAAGCAACCATGATTCTGGTAATATTCATTTTTTGTTTATGCTGGTAATGTTTACGCAGGTAATTTTTATGTTCCTGTTTCTTGGAAGCTGTGGGAAAGTAGTGTTGTTCATAAGGTATGACTGGTTAAAAGGGCTTATATTGGTTGTTGTATAGCCTGTTGTCACTAGTATCAGGGCTTAAGTGAAAGTCACTTGTGACGTGGATTTCAAGACAGGGGTAGAATAATTTGCAAAGAGATTTTCTGAGGCATGAGTATCAACTGATTCGATTTTGTAGTATATAAGTTGTGTAAAATAGTGTTTATTTTTGAGAAATAAGTTAACTTAGGAGAGTAGCTCCATAGCTGATAAGGTCAGCATATCTTGATGTTTTGCTAATATGTGATGTTGAGTGTGAAGATAGGTGAAGGCTGCCAGTCAGGATATCCACAACACACATTAATTGGTTAGCAGATACTAATTGGTTTATAGTGGTGTAGGTAGAGTGAATTCCTGTAGCTTGTGTACAGTGATCACTGAAGGTGTTTTGTACACTAAATCAGCCACGCCCATGCAGTGAATACTCAGAGTTCAGATCACAATTGTTTTATTTCTTTTGTTAACTTAGTTAGTCAGCAAGAACAGGCATCATGTCAGCAGAGGAGTACGGAAAGCTGACAAGAAGGCAGCTGGCTGAGATGTGCCAGGCTAGGGGACTGGAGCATGGAAACCTGACTAAGGCAGACATGATTGCAGCTTTGATCACAGCTGCATCAGAAAACAGCAACCAGGAGGATGATCAGACTGGCAGTGGAGATGTACCACACTCTGAGAATGGACAGCTCAACCTTTCTGCAGAGGACTTAAAAATCCATCTGAAGCTAAAGAGACTTGAGTTGGAGGCTAGGCATGTGGAAATAGAAGCAGCTGAGAGACTGAGCCATCTAGAGGGTGAGGACAATGAGAAACTGCAATGTTTGCAGACTGAGGAGAATGAGAAACTGCTACGTCTGGAAGCTGAGGAAAAGGAGAGGTAGAGGCAGCATGAGAAGGAGATGCTGACTCTTCGCCAGAGTCGTGGAGATAATGGGGAAGGGAGTAACTGGACCCCAGAAGCACAACAGGTCAGTAAATTTCTTCCGCAGGTTAAAGGGGGGAAAATTTTGATAGTTTCATTCATAAGTTTGAGAGGGTATGTAAACAGTATGATGTTAATCAAAGGCTCTGGGTACAGTTCTTGACCCCCTTACTCCATGGTAAATCTATAACTGTGTTGTCTAAACTTGCTGATTGTGAATGTTTTGATTATACTGCTGTTAAGAATCACTTCTTAGAATGTTTTAAGCTAACATCTGAAACTTATAGGAAAAAGTTTTGTGATCATAGACGCAAGGCAGATGAAAGTGTGTGTGTATCTGTTGCTGAATTAAGGACTTATTTTCATAGGTGGGTTAGTGGATATCAGGTCACCACTTTTGAAGGGCTGGCAGATTTGGTGAGGGAACAAGCCCTTAGCACTTTGCCTGGGGATATGAGGATCTGGTTAGCTGATAGACAATGTGCTACTTCAGATGAGCTGGGGAAGAAGGGAGACCTATACCTAGCATGCAGGGCATTCCTGCACAGAAAAAGGGACACCCAGTACTGCCCATGGGTCTAAAGGAACCAATGGTGGGCAGCACAGACTTCCCCAACAGAATCTTCCAGTAGCAGGGGAAGCCACTAGTCCAGGTACACATCCAGGACCTAATGTTAAATGTTTTGAATGCAACCAGTGAGGCCATGTGGCATACAGATGTCCACGGAGGCAAGGTGGGGAACAAAAGGTGAGAGAGCCAGTAAGTGGGAAAGACAAAATGCCAATAGTAGGTTGTTTTGAGATAACAGGGGTACCAAACTACCATCATGCAGATGTCCTGATAGAGAAGGATTTGGATGAGGCAGTACTATGTGCTTATGCAGTTACACGCAGTCAGGCTAGGAGACAAGCATGTGGGTCTGGTAGCCTCGGGGAGACCCAGACAGACTGCATACTTGCAGCCAGGACTGGTGAGATGGTTACTTCAAGGAAGAGGACTACTCTGTAGCAGTGAGACTGAATGTGAGCCACAGCTGCTTGTGGATACTGATGTTCCCTTAGACAGATTGACTGCAAAGGTAGAGGTGAGTAGTAGTACCCAGGCTGACAGAAAGGCACCACTGTCAGAGGATGCCAGACTTCCCATGGAAGGCGAGCTGGGAAGGGTTACAAAGAGAGAGTTGATACAGGCTCAGCTCTCAGACCCTACATTGCAATGCCTGAGGCAGGTAGCTAGGGAGGCACCTGATTCTCAAGGGAAGGGGGAATCTTTATACTGGAACAAAGCATTACTGTATAGAGAGTGGATCCCTGAGGGAGGGCTAGAGGGTGAGAGAGTACAGCAGTTGGTAGTGCCTAGAGCCTACCATCTGGCACTTCTAGCCATAGCCCATAATATTCCCTTTGCAAGGCATATGGGCATAAGGATCGATGTTATAACAGCGAACGATCAAAAGATCGAAAGCTGTTATATCGACCACAAAAGAACGAAAAGAAAAAAGATCGAACATCCAGAACAGCAATTTTTTCCCAGAATGCATCTTCATTCTTCTGACAGGAACCCAGGCATAAAATATACAAAGAGACGTATTATGCAGAACTTCTATTGGCCTGGAATTTCCAGAGGTACTGCAGGACCTGTGAGCAGTGCCAAAAGGTAGGCAAGGCAGGAGACAAGGTGAGAGCTCCTTTGATGCCTTTGCCTGTGATTGAGGAGCCATTTCAAAGGGTAGCTATGGACATTGTGGGGGCTCTGAGTACCCCAAGTTCCACAATGAAAAAGTATATCCTAGTGGGAGTGGATTATGCTACATGATACCCTGAGGCAGTGGCTATGTCCTCCATGGAGGCAGAAAAGGTGGAAAATGCTTTGTTAGAGATTTTCAGCAGGGTTGGTTTCCCAAAAGAAATACTGACTGACAGAAGTGCTAACTTCATGTCAGATCTGCTAGCTTGTCTGTGGAAGTATTGTGGGGTGAAGCACCTGAAGACCATCCCCTAGCATGCCCAGACTAATGGTCTGGTTTAGAGGTTAAACTCTATGATCAAGTCCATGCTATAGGCATTTGCAGACCAGTTTAAGAGGGAGTGGGACAAATATTTGCCCCATCTGTTGTTTGCTTACAGAGAGGTTCCCCAGGAATCCACAGGTTTTTCACCCTTTGAGTTGCTGTATGGGCATAGATTGAGGGCACATCTAGACTTAATTTGATATGAGTGGGAAGGTGAGTGTGAACCTCACAAGGAATCTGTTGTGGCATATGTCTTAAACCTCAATCAAGGCTCAGGGAACTCATAGGCTTGGCCAGGAGAACCTGACAGAAGCCCAACAACAGAAAGAAGTGTGGTATGACAGGAATGCTCAAGCTAGAGAGTATGCTGTAGGACAGCAGGTAATGGTTCTCATTCTTGTCAGACACAACAAGCTGCAAGCAGCTTAGGAGGGACCCAACAAGAGGGTAAGAAAGTTAAGTGATGTTAAGTAGATGGTGGAACTGCTAGGCAAGAGGCAGGGGTACAAATTGTACCATGTTAACATGATGAAACCTTACCATGATAGGGGGAGGCCCTTGTTCTGAGCATTTGCAGTGTATTGCTGGAGGAGTCTGAGGGAGATCTGGTGACTGATCTCCTCAATGAAGCTCACACTGACACCTCAGTGGAAGGGGTAGCAATGTCCCAGCAGCTATCTCCTGCCCAGGTTTGTGAAATCCGAGCAATGTTACAGGAGTTTGAGGACATCTTCACTGGGAAACCAGGATGCACCCACCTGGTGCAGCACCAGGTGGATACAGGACCTCAAAGGCCTATTAGGCAGGCCCCTTATTGGGTGCCTGAGAGAGTCAAACAGACTCTGAGGGAGGAGATACAGGAGATGTTGGAACTAGGGGTGATTCAAGAGTCCAGCAGTCCCTGAGCCTCCCCAGTGGTGCTGATGCCAAAGAAGGATGGCAGCACCAGATTGTGTGTCGACTACAGGAAATTAAATAGTCACACAGAGTCAGATGCTTACCCCATGCCTAGGACAGACAAGGCCCTAGAGCAGCTGGGTGGTGCTAAGTATCTTACAACCATTGATCTTACCAAGGGTTACTGGCAGGTGCCCTGGACTCCCAGTGCTAAAGAGAAGTCAGCCTTTGTGACTCCTCTTGGCTTTTATGAGTTCATAAAGATGGAAAATGCTCCAGTGACTTTCCAGTGGCTGTTAGATCATACCTTAGCCGGAGCAGAAGGGTTTGCCCTTGCTTACCTAGATAATATTGCCATCTACAGCCATTCCTGGCAAAAGCACCTTCAGCATGTCAGGGAGCTGCTTGGCAGACTACAAACTGCAGGGTTGACTATTAAGCTGAGCAAATGTCAGGTGGGAATGGCAGATGTGTCCTACCTGCGACATAGAGTGGGGAATGGTAAGATCAGGCCAGAACCTGCCAAAGTAGAATCCATTCAGGCATGGCCAGAACCTGTTACCAAAAAGCAGGTGAGGGCATTCCTAGGAAAGCAGGGCAATCCAGAAAGTTTGTCCCCAGTTATAGTACCATAGCTGCTTCCCTCACAGACAAGGAAAAACAGAGCCAGCCTGAAAAATACCAAGTTGCGAAGATGGAACCTAGGGTCGCAAGCATATGATATGTCATTGCAGCAATGCAGTGGGATTAGCAATGCCAATGCAGATGGGTGCTCAAGACAGGGAATGGGGTAAGGTATATTCAGATAAATCTAACCCTCTCAAGAAACTTTTCTAAAGGGTCACTTGAAAAACTAGCTTGAGTTCCCCGGGGGGGGGGGGGGTGAAGACAGGCGAAAGCTGCCAGCCTAACCAGATAGAATTTTATAGATAATTCTGTCATTTGTAAATATTAATAGAAGCCACAGGCTTGTTCTCTCAAATGGGAAAAATTGTGTTAAATGTGGAACTGCAAACATTTAACAACAGTGCATTCTGCTGTAACAAAGCTGACAAGTCAATTCTTTGATGTCAAAACCCAGAGCCGACATGTCAGGATGAAGGAATTCTGCCTATTGTTTTGAGGCCAGAGTTAATGGCTAGAATTTGCATGTATAATTTCTTTTGCTCTGGTTCCTGACCAGCTGCAAGATGAAAGGGGCTATTAACCTCTGAGAGTCTGTTAGCCTGGGAACCAGAAATAAATGATGTAATCTGAAATGAATCAGTGGTAATGTGTTATTAATTTAAGGACAGAAAGAATGAGAGCATTAGAGCATTTTGTCTTGGGAACAACCAACATCACCAGCACTGCCTGTATCTATATGTAAGTAGGATCTTAGTGTTTTTCTTAGAACGAGCTGGGAAATAGGAAGATTAGACTATGGGTTTTTCTGTGTTGATGTCAGAACTATTCTACTGTATTATTTTAAGCATGTTCATAGGTTCATAGGTTCATAGGTTGGTACTGGGCTATCTGCTGGAAGGCATATATTAGCCCAGCCACGTTGTCCGGTATTCACCGCCCCTTTAGTAGTTCCCTAGACCCTTGTACTAGCAGCTAGTACCCTTGGCCCCTATCTAGTAGTGCTGTTGGTGTGATCCTCGGTGTGAACTTTCTGTTACCCATCCACTCATCAAGGTTCCTCTTGAAGAGTGATAGTGAGGGGCTCTGTCTTATGTAGATCGGGACCCTGTTCCATAGTAAGGGAAGTCTCTGCAAAGGGAATCTATCCCTCGAGTATGTTCTATTCATTGTTGTGTTGAGGTTTGTATCCCTAGAGCGTGTGATCTCTGAACTCCTGACTGGCACTGTGTAGAAAGAAATATTGTCTTGTGTTTTTATTATTTATTATTAAATATTTTAAACCTTTCGACTGTGGGTGTTTTGTGTAAAGATAATTTAATCTCTAAGAGTACATTGCATGTATATAGTGATACTGTACCAAGTCACTCCAAATAAGTCTTGACTGTTAGGTTGCACTTACCATTTGGATAACAATATTGCACTGTATAATTTGATACCCTTTGATAAGGGCCTTTGAGTAGCTGATAAATATTAGCTGGGTGGTGGCAGTGATTTATACCATATAGTCTGGGTAAAGGGGACACAGCTGGAGAACTTGTGCCAGCCTTCCCCAGGAGTGTCTGTCTGGTTGCATAAACTCTTATCTCAAAGTGTGTGTGTGTGTGTGTGTGTGTGTGTGTGTGTGTGTGTGTGTGTGTGTGTGTGTGTGTGTGTGTGTGTGTGTGTGTGAGCTACTTGAGCAGGGACATGAAACACTGGTTGGACAAAGAGGGTGCTGGAAGTTTTAGCTTGCCCACTAGGCTGAGATCTGGACCCTATAGCTGTGCCAGTGGGGAGTCTTATTGGGGCCCTGGAGAGAAAGGGAGAAACTAGCCCCAGACTTACTGTGATCTCTGTGTGCTCTTAAGCGAAATTGTACTTTACTCTGTGTATATTTAGTATCCTTTCCCTATACAGAGGCCCCTCATTGGTGTTAGAGGTGAGAATTGAGGCTCCTTGATTGCTGGGCCAGTGCACTGGCATCACAGGGAGTATGTCAGACAGGAAAAGGTGTAAAAGGAGAATAACCAGCAAGACTAGGGTTGATACAGTTGGATTGTGTTTGGTTATGTCTGCCAGTCTTGCGGAAGGGTATAGTAGGGAAAGGAGTTGCTTGTGAGAGTGGACTTTAGATGGTCAACCAGAAATGGGGCTTCTGAATGAGTGTTTTTAGCAAAAATGTAGATCTGTGGAAATGCCAGGAACGCTAGAGATGTAGAGGGGTGATATGTTGGTAGAAAGCAATTATGGAGTACAGTGATAAAGAGGAGAAAATGTTTGATGGGGTAAGTCAATGTTGGGTTTGTGGAACAAACAATAATTGACACTATTCCTTTTTTCTGAAGAGTATTGTAGAGAGACTGTAACTGCTGCTAAGTTGCCGAAAAGGAGAGTGAGATAATAAGAATGTGGCTCTGTGACCACCAACTCTATGAGCTGACCTCTACTGCTGAGGGAAAGCTGCTACCAATTCTGGTTTCCAGTAGTTTTGAGGGGTGTGTTATGAGGAGTCTAAGAGTGCTGTCCTTATTCCTAGATGGAGAAAGAAGAGGAAAAAATTGTCCCCATGTCACTAATCCTGGTAATTTGGGGAGTGGAGGTAGATAAGAGTATGGAGTGAGAAAAAGTAGTGGTGTATTTAGACAATAGGTAGCTAGTGCTGATAGTGGGGATATGTAGGGCTGCCATATTAGGAAGAGGGTGACTGAATATGGTAGCTGCTATAAAGTGAAATTTTACTGGGCTTGGTAGACTAACAGAATTAAAAGTGAGCAGTTGTTATTATTATTCAATTGTAATTGAGGGGAGAGTTTTATAGGAAATTGGTGGAAGGTGAGTTTTCTGATTGGTAGGTGGATTAGTCAGGGAGGAAGTAAGTGTGGCCATGGGCTATAAATGTAATGATTTGGAGTTGGATGGAATGAGGTAGGACTGAGAGTAAACTGAAGGCACACAGAGAAGGCCTGAATGGAGGAGGACTCTCCTCTAGCAGCTAGCATTTCTTCAAGCCAAAATAGCAATCTAAATCCTGAACAAAAGTGTATCTTTATTATACTGCATGCAATCCTTAGGAAAATTATAGCATAACTAAGTGTAGATGTAAATTAGCTGTGAAAAGTAGGCTTTGTGGCAAGGGATTGAGAGGAGGGGATGAGAAGACCACCACTCCAAGAGTATCCCACTGGAAGCAACCCATACTATTAGGCTGCCTTGGAAAAGGATTTGACTAGTTGGAAGTCTTCACTTCTCTCAGTTGAGGAAAACAGTCTAAACCTAGATGAAAAATTGACAGTGAAAGCTAATAAAAAGGTATTGCAGCTTTCTGAGTGCCAACTGGAATGACTGTAACACCTTAGTTGCTTCTCTACTTCCCAGAGGGTGCACAGAGCTTTAAGAGGCTTATGTCAAAACAGGGTTAGATTGTGGATGTGACCTCTGACTCCAGGGGATTGCACTTCATCTGAGGAGTAAATGACCACTGAGGTATAAGAGTTATGCTGCAAATAGTTGGATATATAAGTCTACGGACTTCTATACAAAAATAAATGAAAAAGTGAAAGGGTAAGGAGCCAAAATACAGAAAATTAAGCTAGCTTGATGCATTGATTCCATATTAACTGTAGGTTGACCCTTTTTACTTCTTCACTAAGGCTACAAAACTATAATTATAAATGGTGTCTCTCTCCTGTTTTGTTTTGATTATCCATTGCCCATCACTGTAAAAGTTAGTTGTTTCTTGACTTAATAGATTTTTTTGGACATTTTCCTTAATGTCGTCTGCAAGGATAATTTCAAGGCAGTCTGCAAGGAGATTTTCTGAGTAGTGAGCATAGGCAGGTTTGATTTTGTTGTCATATAAGTTGCACAACATATTGGGAAAAAGCAGCGAATTAATAACATTGGACAAAGTCCTTGAAACTGCAGTTTTCATCTGCAAAGATTTGTATGTATGTCGATTATGGAGAGGTACTGAGGAACCAGTAAATGCTGCACTAAGCACGAGGTTCAAAACTCACTGTATAACAGCCTTTGACTTTGTTTTGCAAAAAGCTTGGCTGTTGTGACCATCATAATAATACAAAGAAAGGCTATTATGTCAATATTGAGATGAATCTGGTTCACAATTTGATGTAATAGATGATTTTATTTTCAAGCACATCTAATTTTATATTTAACTTTCTGGTTGAAGGCAGTTAGAATGTAAGGAAATGCAGTAGAAAAGTAGAAAGATAGGTAATACCTTGTTTCATTGAGTGCACTGTTGCTTTCCTTGGCAAGTGAGATTTGGTAAAAATAAATTGTGTTCTCAATCCCAAAAAGCAGTGCATATACCGTAACAAAAATAACAACCATCTTTGCTGCTTGGAACTCTGCAGTGTTGTCTTTACTGTGGTCTGAACTCCTTTTCCCCTTCATCTGCTTTCTGTGTCTGAGTAGAACTGCCAACATATAAATGCTAGCCGTGGCCATAAGGACCACAAATGTTGCATCTCTAGCAAAGGAGATAACTCCAATAAGTTCAAACAGATATTTGTTAGGGTAGACTGCAATGCAGTAACCTAGGTTGAAAGTGTATTTTAATTCGGTCCCATTACTATTAACAACGGAATATAATGCTGAGGTTATGCTTGATGTGACACTGAGACACCAAAGAAACATGATGATAATTATGATATGTTTCTGCATTTTGCTTTTTAGACCAGCCCATGTGGGATTAGTAGAAGCAAGTGTCACTGCCTGGAAACAGCTGAGCAGACAGGTTTGACCAATGACCATCACCCTGGATGACCTCATAAAAATTTGGCCAAATTTACAACCAAGATCTGTATAGAAATATTTTATGCCAAATGCAAGAAGTGAATGTGGAAGGCCCAGATTTAAAAGAAACATCAGATTTGAAGTAGCGAGGAAGCAGAGTATTATCTCTACAGGCATCATCTTCTTCTCTTGAAAGGCAATGCCAGACAGGAGTAGAACAATCAGTACATTACCACACAGTCCGATGGCAGTAGTCAGGAAGAAAATTACTCCCTTTATGATGTTTTGTGTTTGCATTCTTCTCTCTGAAAATTGAAAGTATCTGTTTTAGTCATGTGAAACATCTTTATAAATTTTATAGCATTATACTAAGATTTCTGCATCCACCATTGGCTCTCATAATATCTGCTGGTCTGGCTAACTCTGCAAAATCATGATTCATTTTACTGTCTTCTCCATAAGCACATCACCAATGTCTGCTGAAATTCAGTGGGGTTAGCTCACATTTTTTTTTTTTTTTTTGTTTTTTGCAGCATATGACAATGCAACTCATTATACAAGTTAAACAAGATATATTTCTATTAAGTTAACAACTGGCATGAGAATCTCCCTTGTATTCTGCTATAACACATCCTAGATCTACACTACAGTTGGTCAAACTTAGATTTCAAGAATCTGATAGAGATTTCAAGGCCATTAACTCTGATGACTGTTCATGCCTTGCCTGTACTCTCCCTTATGCCACACCTCTTTATCCAGGACGGCTATACTAGTCAACCCCAGAGTAAATTTGTAGCTAACCATACAGTCATCCAGGTAATATTTAAAGAATATTTAGAGTCTCACTGCATAACATGCAGGGGAAGTTTATTCCAGAGGTTTGGGAGATACAAAGCAACAAATTTGCCTCTCCAGCATATTCTATATATCTGTTGATGTCGTTTTAGCTCAGTGGTTATATTCCCGGTGGAGATACTGGACTTGTGCAGATACAGAAAATCCAGGACAACTGTGTCTATAATGACATGGCAAGCTAGACAGAAGTCTCCCCTCAAAAGTCTGTAAGACACTGAAAAAAACAGTGGGAGCCAAGCCACAGATAGCCATCCTCTTCTAATACCTTCAATGGAACTTCATTCCACACACCATAAATTCTCTGTTATTGACCATACTCTCTGACGGTCACTATCACACCAGCTTACTCAAACCACAGACTGCAGACAATTCAGACCTCAGTTCAAATAATACCATTTTGGACATGTTAAGTGCAAATGTCAGAATGCAAATGTCAGAATGCAAGTCAGGTCACCTAACTCTCTAGTCATCCTATTAGTCATTTACTGTCTGTTCACCTAACTTCCCTGACTTGTATACTTGTGTACTTTTGTACTTGTGTAGTTGTATACTTGTGTACTTTTGTACTTGTGTAGTTGTATACTTGTGTACTTGCATGCACTGCTCTACCCTCTGCTCTTTATATTCCACGCTTTCAAGTTTTTACTTCCCCACTGTTTAAACACTACCTTTTTCTCCCTTACTGTACTTCACTATTTCTTCTCATAGGTTCATAGGTTCATAGGATGTTACTAGGCTACTGACCCAAGGGTTTTTACATGCCTAGACGTTAAATCCCAATATAATACTACTGTAGATAAGAGATATCATATATGCCCAAGGTTTTTCCTGGCAAGAACTACTAATGTCTAGTAGAGAAGCCGGGGAAATCCCCAGCAGAAATTAATGCTTTCCCATCCTGGCATCCAGGTTGCACTTAAACAGGGTCATGGAGGTGCTCTACTTGACATGGATTGGAAGCCTATTTCAGAGGAGTCACAACCTCTGACAGCTGTATCTATCTCTCCTGCAGGTCCTGTTTATGTAGCAGACTAGATTGATGTCCCTGGAAGAGGTGACTCTAGTCCCATTTAGCTTACAGATGTGCAGCATTTCCATTAGATTTGGGTCAGAGGTAGCCCTGTAAACCAAAAATAAGTCACCCCTAAGAAGTCTATACACTACTGAGTACAGTGACAGCAACTTCAGACTGTCCGTATAAGACGTGCTGGAGTCCCTGAACTTTTTTAGAAATCTCTGAGGTCTCTCAAGTTACTGCAGGTGTCTTATATGGTACATAGCAAAGGGAGCATTATACTGAATAACAGGCCTGAGGAGGGACAAGTACAGTGGAATTATAACCTCTTTTGCTCTTGAGACAATGCCTCTGTGAATCAGGTGACATAGAATGCCTTCCTCACCACAGTAGGTGCATGGTGGTCAAAATTAATGTCACAGTCAACTTGTGTTCCCAGGTCTTTCACTAATGAAATGGCACATAGGGTATTATTGTTTATTTTATAGTCAGCTGGGACATTATTTTTACCGAAGAGAATGATGATGCATTTTTTAGCATTGAGTTTAAGACCATGACTTTGGCACAAATCATCAGTCTGTGTAAGCCCCTTTTGAAGTACATTTCACTAGGGATTCAATGATAGCACCTAATTTAAAGTCATGCACTAACTTGGTTAGCCACAGCCCCTCTGTTTTGGCCTGGACTTCTGAGAAGTATATGCCAAACAAGAGAGGGGCCAGCATTGACCCTTGTGGGAACCCACTGGTGACAGGTCTGCTGGTAGAGGTAAAGTCTCCCACTTTGACTGAGTGTTGTCAGCCTGTGAGCCAGTTTGCAACCCACCTGACAGTGTTGGGGTTGATATTCAACTGGGTAAGTTTGTCAGTGATGCCCAAATGTGGGATTCATTCATAGGCTATGTGCACGGCTTTGCCCTTGTATATGGCTCTAGTCACATTCTCGAAGATGGCCACCAGGTTTAGTAGGCTTGAGCTGCTCTTGACAAAACTGAGCTGTGATGGATCCATGGTGTGGAGGTCACCTATATCCTTATTTATTAGGTCCATGATGATTTGTTCCATAGCCTTACAGATGAGGCTGGTTATAGTTACCCGGGTCTGTTGCTGAGCTGCTTATGTGGAGCAAGATAACAGTTGCTGTGTTCCATTCAGTAGGGACAAAGCCAGTACATAGTCTGTGGTTGAATAGAGTGCCTAATGGAATAGCTAGCTCTTATTTTTTTAATATTAAGAACACAGCCCAGAATGTCATCTTGTCCCATGGCGGCTGTATACTTAGCCTCACAGAGAGTATTGATAACTTGATTTTTGGAAATGCAAGGAGGAGGAGATAATGAAGACATGGTTTGTGACATGCTTGGGGGAATAGGGGGGTTAAAGTTTTGCCAAACCTGTCTGCTAGCAGGTTTGCAATTTCCCCAGAATCCATGTGTGTGATGCCATCCACAATTAGTTCAGCACACATCTAAGTCCTACCTTTTTGGTTGCAAATGTAGCTGAAGAAAGCCTTGTATTTATCCTTGGCTATGGTTGCAAAATTTTTTCTCATAGTTGCTCTTTGAAGATTTTATTTGTTGTCTTATTTGCTTGTTTAGGCTGAGGAGGGTGTTCTTCCAGTTCTGGGATCTCACTTTTGTATTCTTAGACAACAACTTCTTTCACTTATTGTATAATTTATTAATGCTGGATGTCCAGCAGGATGGGTTGTTTTTTCTTGAGGATCTTGTTTTAATCCTATCTGGCATGGCTGTGCCTATACATTTGTGTAGATGTTTATACAGGACATCAGTGTATACCTTAGTATAGTTGTCAATGCCATCTGTGGAAACTGGGACATGAAATCAATTATACCTTCCTTTAGGAGGGTATAGTTAGCTCTGGCAAAGTGTTTAGTCTGATTTCTCCTTTAGGGAGTTTTGGTGCTATTGCTACTTCAAAAATAGCTGATTTATGGTCAGATTTAACCAGTGTGGGCCCAACACTTGAGGCATTGCTTCAGTCACTCATATTGGTGAGGACCAGATCTACAATACTGGAGACCCTTGTGAGTTTTTCACTATTTGTTCCAGGGCATTTGCATTAAGAAAGTTCAGGAACTTTTGTGCAAGTGAGTTTGGGCTCATATAAGTTTCCCAATTAATGGAAGGATAGTTGAAGTCACGCATGACTAGGGTGTTAGGTTGTACCTTAACTGTCCCAAGTAGGTCTAAATAAGCTGTATAGGTGTCTTGATTTATGGAAGGGGACCTGTAACTGGCAATGACCTGAAAGGTGGTCTTAACCACAGTAATTTGAACTTGAGTAGCTTCATAGAGTTTTCTTGTGTAACCAGTCTAGAGGTCTAATTATCATGATATACTCCACCTCCTTTGGCTCTCACACCTTCGATTTGTGGTCTGAAAGTGTGGAAGGCATTGTAGCCTTGCAAGGCTGGTATACAATTTGCAGTTTGAGCCACAATTCTGTGACTGCACAGACATCAACATCTTCCAGAGAGAGAGGAGTGCTTCCAGAGAGTGCAGTTTCTGATTTAAACTCCCAGCATTTAGCAGCGTAACCTTTCATTTATTTGTGTTTTTGATTTAAACTCCTAGCGGTTAGCAGCGTAACCTTTCATTTATTTGTGTTTCTGATTTAAACTCCTAGCATTTAGCAGCGTAACCTTTCGTTTGTTTGTGTTTCTGATTTAAACTCCTAGATGTTAGCAGCGTAACCTTTAATTTATTTGTGTTTCTGATTTAAACTCCTAGTGGTTAGCAGCGTAACCTTTCATTTATTTGTGTTTCTGATTTAAACTCCTAGCGTTTAGCAGCTTAACCTTTCATTTATTTGTGTTTCTGATTTAAACTCCTAGTGGTTAGCAGTGTAACTTTTCATTTATTTGTGTTTCTGATTTAAACTCCTAGCGTTTAGCAGCATGAACCTTAGTTTCTTTCTGTTTGATATTTTCATGGCATGTGTGACCTTGTCTAAAAAGGAATTATGGGGGAGGCAAGTGCCTTATCCAGCAAATGAAAGCCTAGAGGTGCCAGGTGAAGATCATCTCTGACAAAGCACAGTGGTCTAGACACCATGTCGTCCCAGGCTGACAGGAACATAATACTCTTAGAATGACACCAGCAACTAAGCCAATTATTGAAGTCAATATTTTTTTGTTTATATTGTGCTATCATCCTTGGTGAGGTAAAATGCTGCTCGCAGCTAGGGACATACCCGCCTGGGACACATATTCAGAAAGCGCAATCATGTCTCTCTTCATATAGTCCAGAGAGGTACTCTACATCTAAGTTGTTCACAAGAACATGAACTATGATGGAGTCATAGTGGTACTTGTTGAGAGACTTGAGTTTATGTGTGATTTGGTGAATCCCTTGAACCAGACAGGCAGATGACCGTAACCTTCTCCTTGTTTAACCTGGTAAGTGGGGCATCTGTATGTCTCACTATAGAGTCACTGATAACTAAAACATTTGGAATAGTTGTGCATTGGTGAGACACATGTGCTTGCATTGGACACTTTGGGTGTTGTATTAGGTGTAGTATGTTTGCGTTTTGGAGGTCTGTGGTGTTTAGGTAGGTTTCTGGACAGTACTTCCACATAAGAACATTTATGTGTTGGGTGTATATTACAAATAGGAGGTTGTGGTGTTTGAGCTGACAAGGAGCATCTCTTGCAAATTGTACTTGAGTGATTTAGGAGTAAGGGGTTGTCAGTGTACATGAGGCAGTTCCCACACTGCCTCAAAAAGGCCATGTCCACCAGGCTGGCAGGAGAAACAGATGGAAACTGACAGTCCATAATGCAAGGTTTGAGTTTGGTATATCAGCAGATGAGGAGAAAAATATGGTGGTATCAGGCAGCAAGCTATTTTAGGGTGACTAATTTATGAGGTGTACAGTAGAAGGTCTATAAAAGAGGGGATCTATAGGGTCTGATATTGATAGGTAAGAGGTAAAATCTCTGCTGGGTGGTTCATTGAGCAGCTGAGAGCTACTCAAGAACTGCTCTGCTAGACAGCAGTTGCTTTTAAGGGAAAAAACTTCTACTGGCACTTTTTCGTCTATAACTGCCAAGAGTCACCCCCTTTGTGCAGGGATGCACAATGGTCTACTACATGCAAGCACGAGCAAAGCAGCTAATACAAAGAAACCAGTGAAAAAGCTTAAACTGAACCCTGCAACAATGAAATAGCTTAAATCTGAGCCCTGAACTAGTGACCTTCAATTCAATTGTCCCATTGTACACTCCTGCCATGAGGGTATGGGGGGCTTCTCCCAAAAAAAAAGATGTCTTGATTTTTAGTCCTCAATCTACAAACAGAACTGAATTCAGCTGTTATGAACCTCTTCAATCTTATATTCAAATTTACCTTCCATTACGATCCCAGTTCTTTTTTTAATGTATTCTGCACCACATTTACAAGACCTGTTACACCACAAGTGTTTTTTCTATTAAAGTTCTAGATGTAAGTTTGAATTCTGATGTCTCAACCAATATTCTAATGTGTGTCTTCTCCACTTCTTTGCAATGTGCTGTAACTATTACTTGTAAATATGTACATATTTTCTGTGCTGCATGTTTTTTTTTTATGTTCTAGTTTTACAGGTTTACTATTCACACTATAAATAGCTATCAGTCTACTTTGTTACTTTCTTCTATCTTTGCAATTTGGTGTGAGCCAGCAATTGGTCACATTTGATCAGTGCTCTACCTTGTAATCAAAGGTAAAATTAGTTAATGAATTAATGAATCAATCAATCAAGCAAGCAATAAAAGGAATAGAGCTTCCAGCCTCTATTGTTTCAGACATTTAATGAAATACATACCTAAAGGAGAATTGCACACAACAATTGGTCTAACCAATACCGAGTATAAGGGAGTGACTGCCTAGACTACCACTTTAGACAGTGATAATAGTCCTTTGGCAATTAGCTGTGCAAAATAAAAGGAATTCCTGACAACCATTGTCAAGTGATGGTCAAATGAGATAGAGTTAGCAACCTATGTTCCTAGGCCCCCTGAGTACTATTTTGTTTTGTACTGATGTGTTGACTGTACAGTATGACGTGGGTGGGGTTACTGACCAAAAATGATGATGCTACACTTTTTGCCAACTAGTTTGAGAACATTTTTCATGCACCAAGAGTTTACTACAAATAGTTCACTCTGACGGATGTGGGTGTTGGAGGGCAACTTAACAACAACCCCTAAAGTGCAGTCATCTGCAAACTTTGTTAGCCAGAAGTTTGGATCTCTGCTTAGAGATCACAGAAGTAAATGCTTATAAAAAGAGAGGTCCCAGCACGGAGCCCAGATGAACACTGCTGATTACTTTCATCCTTTCTGATGGGGACCTTTTGACTCACACTATGTGGGATGCTGACATTCAGTCAGTTTGCTATACAGCCTTTCATTTTTAAAGCACTTAGGTTCTATATAATGTCAGTATGGAAAATCGTGTCAATGACCTTTGCTAGATCAAGATATACCATATGTAACACATGGCTATCATCTACAGCCTCCATAACTCCTTCAAAGAAGCTCACCAGATTAAAATGACAGGGTTTATCCTCCACAAAGAAAAACCATTGAGAATCAAGTCTGATAAGCTTCTTGATATTACAGTTTATGAGGTCAGATACTACGCTTTCCAACTAAGCCTGGTAATTATTAGGGTTGCTTGTAAGGCCATCCATGTCTACAAGGGCATATTTAACAATAATGGTTAAGCAATCAGCTATATTGTCATGTCTTACGGAGGAAATGGGTTTTTTTTTTGTTAGCATTAGCACTTTCAGTAAATTCATTTAAAGATAATTCAAAGACTAATGGAATCAGATATTCCAGAGATTTGTGTAGAAGTTTTGGGACCGAAATTAGCATTACATTTGCTTGCAAGGATATTGGCAATATCTATTGGCTCAGAATAGGAAGTGTCTTTATGCATACATTTCTTGCAGTTTTGGGTATTGTTTCTTAGATTTCTAACATAGCTAAAGAAGAATTTATAATTATCTTTGGCTTCAGAAGCCAAACTCAGTTTATGGGCTCCTTTTTTTGACCTCAAAGTATTTTTCAGTCCTTTTTTTCTAATGCTTTTGACATTATCCTTGTGAAGAGCAGTATTGACTCTACTAAATAATTTAAAGAGCTTCTTTCCTTTGTTTTACAGCTTATTTAAGGTAGTGGGACACCAACATGGTTTGTTTTTGAATTTCCAATGATATTTGTTTCTGGTAGGGACTGCTAGCTTTATGCATTTTTTCAAATTAGTGTAGAATTCTTTAGGGAAGGTTGCTACTGTATCAAGTTTAGGGGGTATGGTGAGGACAGTCATAAGTGAATTTTTATATTTCATTGTACAGTAGATTGAGGTACAGGTTGGGATGTTTGTCATCTTGAGACTCATGAGTAGTTGGCACAGAGGATTAATGCTGTAAGCTGTAGTCCATCCCCTGGATTCAGCAAGCCCTGCATGGTGAGAAGGACTAGTGCAGGAGCTCCAGTAGGCAATATGTCTGCCGTGCAATCCAGGAATAAGCTGTAGGGACGTGCATGAGTGCTCCTGCACTAGTCCTGCAAGGCCTCAGCTCCTCTATGCAAATTACCCCATTTGCAGGTGAAATCCATGCAAATAAGGTGAATTTGTGACCCAGGAAGCTGGAAGCCAGCAGTGCAGGACTAGTGTAATCTGCAGAAATGTACTCGGTTAGTAACCAAGTACATTTCTGAAAACTACAAAACGGAGCCATGACAGCTTCAGATAAAGGGTGGATATTATGTAGAAAGCAAGCCAATGGCCAAATATATGGCCACTGGCATGAAAAACAGTTCCAAAAATAAAAAAATTAACTTTTATTTTTTTTTTAGACAATCTCAGCTGTTTAAGCATAGGGCAGTGGCTCACAAACTGGATCGGGCGAACAAAAATCTAAAATAAGCATTCTAACCAAAATCACTATTTTGCCATTATACTCAATGGCAGGCAGAAGACGACATGGCCAGTGAATAGTGGTTTCTAAGGGGGGAGGCTCAGTGTTGGACCTGTAACTATGTATCAGCAGGCCATCCTATGCAAATGAGGGGAATGATACTGAATCCCAGATTTCCCCTACATTTATTTATTTATTTATTTATTGCAGTTGGTTTACCAGGATAGTCCATTGGGCCACGAAGAACCCGTTTTCAATGGAGTCCTGGGGAGAAAAGCTCCAAAAAAGAATAAATGTACATTAACATTTGACAATAAATTCTAGGTACATTGTAGTAAAAGAACATAAGCAAAATATTAAAAGTTTGTTACAATTAGATAGTAACAGTCTTGGTATATGCTATAGAATCAACAAAACACAAACATAGAAGAAGATTTATAAGCAAACATGGAAGATGAAAACAGTAGGTTATGTTAATTAAAGGGGATGTAGAAGAGTAGTTATATAGTGGAGTAGGTTATGAGGGGTGGGTGCATGAGCACTCCCATATAGATGCTAGGTGTGAGAAAAGAGATTTCTTGAAGGTGGAGTGATTAGTGGTAGTGCGGATGTTAGGTGGAAGAGAGTTCCAGAGGCGAGCGAGGCTGAAGGAAAGAAGGTTTTTGCCTTACATGCTACTCAGCACCCAACAGTGAAAGAGCAGGAATAGCTTGGTACAAGCTTAGGAGTTAGCTGGCATCATAGAGGTGTGTGTTAGGCATACTGTATGCAGATTGGAGCCCTGTGGCTCGGGTTTGCCCTTGGCTTGGCAGAGCTAAGCAAGAGGCTGTGTCTGAGGCTGCCTAGTACTCTTTACATTGCCTATGTGGGTGTGCACGCTGTACACCAGGATTTAATGAGGAAAAAAAAAGTAAACCAGGAAATAGCAGCTCTGTGTACATTTGAGCACTGTGTTTGCGAGGTGTACCCCGGGCTTAAACAGGAAGGCAATGGAAAGGGAAAACAGCAGTAGGAAGATAATCTAAGAGAACTAGCATAGCTGGCAGGTGAAATGTATCAGAATCAGCCACTTACACAGGCAGCAGACCAGCCCAGCCCTGAACACTACTATAAGCTATGCAAACACATTTCCCTCTGTTTTTTCCCCACATACTCTACACCACCGGTGTATACAAGCAGGGGAATTTTAACAAACAAAAACAGCAAAATGATAGGGGCTGCAATAGTTATCATAGGTTCATAGGTTCATAGGTTTGTACTAGGCTATCTGCCCTGGGGGCATTTATAAGCCTAGCCAGAGTGTGTGTGGCTTTCACCACCCCTTAGGATGAGAATACTATGCCCTTTTAGGGTTTAGTTTACTGTGCCTCTGTCTAGTAGTGACACAGAGATGACCCCCGGGGTAAACCTACGATCTCCCATCCACTCGTCAAGACTCCTCTTGAATAGAGTTAGTGAGGGGCTCTGCCTAACAAGGATTGGGATTCTGTTCCAGAGTGTAGGGAGCCTCTGGGTTATGAATCTGTCCCTCCAGCATGTCCTATTTATTTCTGTGTTGAGGTTTAAGTCTCTTGCTCTCATGGCTCTGGTGGATTTGGATTTACTGAGGTGGAGCATGTCCATTAATTCCGGATTGGACATGGCCTTGTACGTCAGGCACAGATCACCTCTGAGTAGGCGGTATGCGACTGAATAGAGCTGGAGTTTTTTCAGTCAGGCAGCATATGACATATGTTTAAGACCCTTTATTCTCTTGGTGAGGAACTTTTGGGGTCTTTCCACCTGCTGCAGGTGTCGGGTAAGATACATCCCAAATAGGGCATTGTACTCAATCATTGGCCTGATAAGAGAAGAGTACAGGGGCACAATGACCTCTTTTGATCTAGATGTGAAACCCTTCATGATAAGGTGGGCAATATAGAAGGTCTTCCTAACCACTTTGGCAATGTGAGTGTCAAATGAGAGGTTACTGTCAACCTGGGTCCCAAGATCCCTGATTACATCTTCCGTACTTAATGGATTACCACCTATGTGGTAATTTGTGGGTACCTTGTTTTTCCCAAAGGGTATGACTATAAATTTTTTGGTGTTCAGCTTAAGGCCATGGCTCTGGCACCAATTAGCTGTTTCTATGAGGCCTGTCTGAAGGATGTTTGTGTCCGCTGGAGTATCAATTATGGCCCCCAGTTTGCAGTCATCTGCAAACTTTGTCAGCCACAATCCTCCTATGTTTGCCTGTACCTCGGAAAAATAAATGCCGAACAAGAGGGGTCCCAGGACTGAGCCCTGTGGGACACCGCTTGTGACTGGCTTAGAGTCTGACATAGCTCCAGCAACTCTGACCCTGTGGGTTCTATCCTTGAGCCAGTTTGCAACCCATCTTGTGACATATGGGTTTACATTTAAGCTGGTGAGTTTGTCTATGATGCCCGAGTGGAGTATTGTGTCAAAGGCTTTTGCAAGGTCAAGCTAGGCTGTGTGAACTGCCTTACCCTCATCAATGGCCTTAGTGACTGTTTCAAAAAAGTCAATCAAGTTCAAAAGGCAGGATCTGCCTTTGACAAAGCCAAATTGGGTAGGATCCAATGTCTGTAGGTCCCCAATGTCTTTGTTTATGAGTTCCATAATGATCCTCTCCATAGCTTTGCAGACCAGGCTTGTCAAGCTTATGGGGCGGTAATTTCCAGGGTCTGTAGAAGCACCGCCTTTGTGAAGTGGTACCACTGTTGCCGTACGCCACTCTTTGGGTACGTATCCTGTAGTAAGGCTAAGATTAAACAACAGTCTTATTGTGTGGGTTTAGTTCCTCTTGGAGTTCATGTACCACACAGCCCGGGACACCGTCCGGTCCCACTGATGCTGTGTTTTTAGCTTTAGAGAGGGCGGCTCTCACCTGGGCATCTGAGATGTTAGGGAGGCTACACTCTGCTGGGATAGTTATTTCTCCTTTGGGGAGCGGAGGAGAAATTTGCACTGAACCTGTCTGCCAGAATGTTGGCAATGTCAGTGGGTTCAGTGTATTTTGTGTCATTTTGGACTAACTCTGAGCATATCTGGGAGTTTCCACCCAGGTTTCTAACATAGCTAAAGAAGGCCTTGTGATTGTCTTTTGTGTCTTTTGCGATTTTTCTCTCAAAGTTGGCCTTGGATGATTTTATGAGTGATCGTAGTTTTTTGCTAGTACTGATCAGAGATGCCTTCCCTTTTAGGGATTTTGCTCTGTCATGTAGTAGCTTCCTTCTCCTGTTGTAGAGTTTGTTTATGGCTGGGGTCCACCAGACCAGGCAGCTGCCTTTGGCGGAATGGGTCTTGGTTTTATTTGGGATTACATGATCCATGCATTCGTGAAGGTGCCCGTAGAAGGCATTAGCAAAGGATTCAGCAGTGTGGGTTGTGGTTTCCACTGGCCCAGGGGCCATGAAGGATACCACTTCAGTCTTAAGAAGTGTGAAGTTGGCTTTTGAGAAGTTCTTCACTGTGGTCTTTTGTGCAGGGGGTGGGTGCGGGATGTGGATTTCCAGTGAGATTAATTTATGGTCTGATCTTACCAAAGAGGGATATACTTCCGGTGTGGAGCATTTTGTCCCCATGTTTGCGATGATCAGGTCTAGTATATTGTCTCCCCTTGTGGGAATGGTGACCAGTTGTTCCATTGCATTAGAGTTTATGAATTCTAGGAACCTTTGGGCTAGGGTGTTGGGGCTTGAGTAATCCCAGTCTATGTTTGGGTAGTTGAAGTCTCCCAATATGATGGTATTTGGAGAGACATTCATACTCTCCAGTGTCTTCAGGAAGGTTGTGTGGGGTTCCTGAATTTGAGAGGGTGGTCTGTAGCATGCTACAAACTTTAAGGCTGTTTTGCCTATGGTTAGTTGCACCTGGATGGTCTCCGATGCTTCGTGCATTGCCACTAACCTGGAGGTGTGGGTATCTTTGATGAATATGGATACTTCCCCTCCTTTTGTGGTTCGGTCCAAGTTTTGGGGCCGGAAAGCATGATATGAGGTAAAACCTGATAGTGCTGGGGTGCTCTCAGGAGCCTTGAACCAGGTATCAGTCACTGCACAGACATCGATGTTCTCCATACTGAGGAGGGCTTCGAGGGCGTGCATCTTGAGGCTTAGACTTCTGGCATTGAGCAGCATTACCCTTAGTTTTTTTCCACTTGTGTTTTCTAGGGAGGTAGGTTTGTCATTTGAACCTTGCCTAAAAAAGGCACTATGGGGTGGCAAGAGCCTTGGCCAATATCCGAAGCCCAGGGTGACAGGTGCAAGCTGTCCCTTGCGAAGCAGCGTGGCTTGTCAAGCATGTCATCCCAAGCAGACAGACATTGGATCCCCTTAGAATGACACCAGTAATTAAGCCAATTGTTTAAACTGATCATTTTGTCTTTGTACTGTGGCATCATTCTTGGTGAGGGTAAGATGCTGCTCAGGGTCAGGGTCATACCGGCCTGGGCTACATAATCAGAGAGCTCCTCTATGTCTCTTTTCATGTAGTCCAGGGAGGTACGTCTCAGGTCATTCACACCAGCATGTACAATGACTGAGTCATATTTGTACTTGCTGTGGAGTGAGCTGAGTGCTTGTGTTATGTGGCAGATTCTAGCTCCCAACAGGTAGCTTACTGTGACCCTCTCCTTGTTCAGTCTGGTGAGCGGTACGTCAGTGTGTCTGACTATGGAGTCACCTATTACAAGTGTGTCTGGCATGTTGTTTGGCCTTAAGGGCTGTGACTGTTTAGCACACTGACTTTGTGAACTATGTGCTGCATGTGCTATGTCTTGAGGTGGCGGTTGCTTGGGTGTCTGCTTTGGAGGCCTCTGTTGTTTTGGTAGATTTTTAATCAGCGCCTCCGAGTATGTTTTTGTGTGTTTATGTGTTTGGTTTGCAGTTGTGATAGTTCTATTTGAGACTGGGTTTGTGGTGTGCGTGGTTACCTTCTCCTCCTAACTGGTCTTGCCAGTACTGAATTGAGAGAGCTCAGCCTGCAGTTTGGCTATATAGTTGCATCTCTCGCATATATTTGTATTTGTTGGGAGGAGGAGAGGGTTGTCTGTGTACATGAGGCAATTGTAACATTGCCTCAAGATTCCCAGATTCACCAGCTGAACAGGAGAGGACGCTAGCAACTGACCCTTCAACATGCTAGAAATAGTGAAAAAGATTGCTGTGTAACTGAGTCAGAAAGGACCTATAGGGAAATGGGTACTCAAGGGAATTTAGGTGAAAGAAGTACTTTCTTTTGTTTAAGAGTGCTTTACTTGTATAAAGAAATGCTTTAGGAGCAAGTGCTGAGCTTTTCAGATAGAGTATAGGCTGTATAGATTCCAAGTAGAACAGTTCTAAGGGAAAAATTGAAGAGAAGACTTTACGGAGCCAGAAATAGTTTAAACTTGATTAACCAGCGCTGCCCGATGCTGCTCTATGAGCAACTTCGCGCTAAAACGCGCTAAAGCACGCAAAAGCGGGCTTTATAGCAGGGGGTTGAAAAGAGCCAGTAATTGACCCAAAATGGCCAATAAACTACAAGTTGCGGGGCTGGAACCAATCCTCTAGTGACAAATAGGTTGCTCAGTGCTCCCACTCCCACTGGTGAACAAAGAAGCTTCCTCTTATCCAAATAAGGGTATGGATAACACAGGAACCAAGACAAAGCCCAGAGATCAGCAAAATCTGAAGACTGGACTATTCTAGTTCAGAAAAGCGGGAAAACAAGGATATTTTTTTTTCTTTTTCACAGAGAAGGGAGAAAAAGATACAGTAACAAACAGTAAATGCTATAAAACGGCTAGCACACTTTAGTGTGTTAGCCTAACAATTAAATTAAACAAAAACAACTTTTTAAAGTGCTAACAGTATAAATTCAACACAAGAACAGTAAAAACAATATGCAGAGCTGTTTTTTAAGTGAAATGCAGTCGAGATGCAGTACTTTAAGTGAAAGCCAGAAAAAATACTTATAAATCCAGGAAAGTCACTCTTTCACTCTCTGCTGCTTGCAGAACTCTGCAGGACACCACAAGGAGCTGTGCTGAGTCTATTACAAGTAAAAAAGCGCGCAAAAGTGGGCTTTATAGCAGGGGGTTGAAAAGAGCCAGGAATTGACCCAAAATGGCCAATAAACTACAAGTTGCTGGGCTGGAACCAATCCTCTAGGGACAAATAGGTTGCTCAGTGCTCCCCACTCCCACTGGTGAACAAAGAAGCTTCCTCTTATCCAAATAAGGGTATGGATAGCACAGGAACCAAGACAAAGCCCAGAGATCAGCAAAATCTGAAGACTGGACTATTCTAGTTCAGAAAAGCGGGAAAACAAGGATATTTTTTTTTTTTTTTTTTTTTCACAGAGAAGGGAGAAAAAGATACAGTAACAAACAGTAAATGGAAGAGGCTGAGAGTGGTGAGGATGAGAATGCTGTTGACCAACCCACAGTGAGGAGACAGAGAAGAGTGCACAGACCCAGGGTGACCTACCAGGGGCTACATGAGCTGGAGATAGTGGAGCACTATAGGGTAGACAGGGACCTCCTACAGCAAACTGTTGAGCTGTGTCAGCCACGCCTCACACACAGAACTAACAGAGGGGAACCCATTCCAGTGGACACCAAGGTATGTATAGGCCTAAGAATACTAGCTACAGGTTCCTTCCAAAGTCCAACTGGGGATATCATGGGGATCTCACAGGCATCAGCATCATGGGTACTCCACCAGTTCCTGGATGCCATGTTAGCATATGCCAGTGAGTACGTATATTTCCCCAACACCCGTGAGGCGTTGGCCAACAATATGTATCTCTTCCACCAATTAGCAGAATACCCTGAGGTAGTGGGTGTTATAGACTGCACGTACATATGCATCAAAGCACCAGTCAGTGAGCGGGGTAAGGTCTACATTAACCGCAAGGGCTTCTCCTCCCTCAATTGACAGGTCGTCTGCGATGCCCAGGGCATAATAATGAATGTGTATGCTGGCTGTCATGGAAGCTATCACGATTCCCACATCTGGCATCTGACACAGCTGTACCAGAGATTTGCCAGTGGGGACATCCCTTATGGTCACCTAGTGGGGGATGCTGGTTACAGACTGGAGCCATGGCTGATAACACCCAACAGAAATGCACACACACCCGAACAAGAACTCCATAATGAGACACACGCACAGACCAGAGTTGTAATACAGCATGTATTTGGGGTGCTCAAGTCATGGTTCTGGTGCCTGGACACATTCGGTGGAGCCTTGCAGTACTCCCCAGCTACTCAAATTGTTATCGTATGTGCCATGCTACACAATATGATCCTGTGGAAACAGCTGCAGCAGGAGCAGCATGGGGTAGGGCCACACAGCCCCCCACCATTGCCAAGGCCTGCACAGGCACAGAATGACTCAGAGGAGGAAGAACCTGAGCTGCCCCAGTAGGCAGAAGAAGGCATGCCCAGTATGCCCTGGCTTGGCAAAGAGGCAGCGCATAGCACATACACTGACACAGGAGGGACCCAGAGAATGACATCACTCTCTGACTCTCACATACAGTAAAAGGGATGCCAAACATGACACTACCTGTACTCAACTATGTATCAGAAGTGTACTATGTGCATCCGACATAGGCAGCCCTCCAGAACCCATTCCAGTGGACACCAAGGTATGTATAGGCCTAAGAATACTAGCTACAGGTTCCTTC
Source organism: Protopterus annectens (assembly GCF_019279795.1). NCBI lineage: Eukaryota > Metazoa > Chordata > Ceratodontiformes > Protopteridae > Protopterus > Protopterus annectens. Next base: position 476,093,884 of record NC_056742.1, read on the forward strand.
CAAAGTCCAACTGGGGATATCATGGGGATCTCACAGGCATCAGCATCATGGGTACTCCACCAGTTCCTGGATGCCATGTTAGCATATGCCAGTGAGTACGTATATTTCCCCAACACCCGTGTTGCGTTGGCCAACAATATGTATCTCTTCCACCAATTAGCAGAATACCCTGAGGTAGTGGGTGTTATAGACTGCACGTACATATGCATCAAAGCACCAGTCAGTGAGCGGGGTAAGGTCTACATTAACCGCAGGGCTTCTCCTCCTCAATTGACAGGTCGCTCACGTGCCCAGGGCATAATAATGAATGTGTATGCTGGCTGCCATGGAAGCTATCACGATTCCCACATCTGGCATCTGACACAGCTGTACCAGAGATTTGCCAGTGGGGACATCCCTTATGGTCACCTAGTGGGGGATGCTGGTTACAGACTGGAGCCATGGCTGATAACACCCAACAGAAATGCACACACACCCAAACAAGAACTCCATAATGAGACACACGCACAGACCAGAGTTGTAATACAGCATGTATTTGGGGTGCTCAAGTCATGGTTCTGGTGCCTGGACACATCCGGTGGAGCCTTGCAGTACTCCCCAGCTACTCAAATTGTTATCGTATGTGCCATGCTACACAATATGATCCTGTGGAAACAGCTGCAGCAGGAGCAGCATGGGGTAGGGCCACACAGCCCCCCACCATTGCCAAGGCCTGCACAGGCACAGAATGACTCAGAGGAGGAAGAACCTGAGCTGCCCCAGTAGGCAGAAGAAGGCATGCCCAGTATTCCCTGGCTTGGCAAAGAGGCAGCGCATAGCACATACACTGACACAGGAGGGACCCAGAGAATGACATCACTCTCTGACTCTCACATACAGTAAAAGGGATGCCAAACATGACACTACCTGTACTCAACTATGTATCAGAAGTGTACTATGTGCATCTGACATAGGCAGCCCTCCAGCACCATCCTTATTACTGGCACACCCACAAGGTAAGTGACTCTCCTAATCAATTGCCGAATGGAGTAGTATGTATTATTACTTGTATCTATGGTATGGATGTGAGCATGCAAGGGAATTGGGTGGCTGAATGAGATGCCAGCAGATAGTAGACACATATAGTGGCACCATGAGATCTGTAACAAATACTGGTATCACCATAGTAGCCAGTACTACACATGACGACAAAACCCACTGCAGGAAATGTGCTGGGCCTCATGTGTGTCCATATGACACACACATGCCAGTCAGGGAGGTTCACATACCCAACAACAGTCTCAGCCAGCAGGACAGGTGTAGACAAATACAAACAAAGGCTGTGCTAAGGCCTCTGAATGATGGCTATGGGTAACCTCCCCGCAGGCCTACACAGACAAACTACAGCAGATCATGCAGTGAGATGTTAGTTCTGAAGGGTAGGATGTCAGAAACTGATATGTAGGTCAATCAAACCTAAGAGCTGTAGTACACTGATGTGCTTCTAGTTAGCAAGATAGGTTAGAATACAGAATGAAGTGAAGTACCTGACATACCAGTACAGTCATAGCAAATGTGTACAAGTGTCAGGTGTGCCCCCCCAAAATCCTATGTAGAAATGTAGAAACAGTCAGGTGTGCCCCCACAATCCTGTGTAAAAATGTAGAAACAATCAGGTGTTCCCCTCCAACCCTATGTAGAAACAGTCAGGTGTGCCCCCTCAATCCTAAGTAGAAATGTAGTAACAGTCAGGTGTGCCCCCCCAGTAACTGTCAGGTGTGCCCCCCTCCAGTCTGAGGTAGACATGTAGTAACATGTATGTATAGATATAATACCAGTGGAGCACAGATGACCTGAGGTGGCCAAGGTAGCAGGATAGATTGTAGCATTTGCACAATATGCAGGTAGGTGTGTGTTAGGATGGCGTGTGTTTCATATTGTGCGAGAGTGGTCAGTATGTATGCATGTTGAGGTTTGACCTGGTGGCCATTGCCCACTCATGCAAATGACAGGGCCAAGTCCTTACAACTGCAGTGCCAAAGACAATGCTCCCCAGTATAACAAACGCTGTCATGTCAATGGATTTACAAGTAGGGGATCCTCTGCCATCACTGTACCAAGGTGCTGAACTGGATACACAGACCCAGTAGCAAGTGTCTGCAGCACCCCCTCCAGACTGGCATAACTTGCCATGACTATGTAGGCATTTGACCACAATACTGCATGCAGCTGCATTCACCCTGTGTTCCCCAGGACATCACTGCGAGCAAAAATGTCCACCTGACAGTCCTTGAGGACATAAAACATCACAGTGTATAACAGCACACGTGTCTGAATATCTCTGCTAATTCCAGTACCATGTAGCAGAAGCAGCACAGACACAATCTCCTACAGTACACACTATCCCTTGCACAGTTTGACCCCATATTGCCAACTGATCTACAGATATCCTGCAGAAACAGTTTGCTAGCTGTAGGTGTAAAACACAAAGGTCTGCACAGGAGTGCTAACTACCTGGAAAGGATACACACATGCAATACAGAAAAGCATACTGGGCATGCTCACACACGTAGAAGAAATGAAGGCAATGTCAGACAACAACATACTGAAAGGTCATACTGGGCATGCTCACACACTTAAACAAATGAAGCACATGTCTGCCAACAGCAGTGGACCATGTATATCTGAGAGTTGCAGATGCATAAACTCCTCAGTATGCACCAGCCATGCTTTGCACACAGATTGGATAGGAATACACACATATATCCAGGGCCAACACACTATAATATGCCAAAAGACACATACATAGATGTGTGGAAGAGAGTGACAGCAAAAAAGAGTACTAGCTGTGCAACATGGCTGTACAAGGC
>NC_056742.1:476099232-476111732 GCF_019279795.1 Protopterus annectens
GTAACCATGGTGTGATTGCAGTGGACTACAGAGGGCATGGCACCCTGTCCATCAGTACAACAGGCACGTCCATGCAGCGTGCCTTCACTATGTTCCCCACTAGATGCCTGCGACACCTGTGGTGCCATCAAATGTGACCCACAAAGAACATACCATGCCATAAACACATGCCCTGTATGGACAGATGCCACTGACACCAGAGAATACCTGTATCATGCTATCAATGTAGATGAAGGGTCAACCTGCTGTCCATTACCAGTTCCCACCACATGAGGCCAGGACTGGCACATCTGATGATAGCAATCTGTGTACACATCATGGGCCAGACACCCCAGATACAGTTCCACATGTCACTGTACATGCATGTGGGACATGTCCACATCTCAGACAGCATCCATGTCATGGACTAAAGAATACATACATGTCAAGCATTGCACAGCAATGGCCGCACACAATAGTTACCCAGGTGACTGGATGGTGAATACAATACCTACCTGTGTGGGCCAATCCAGACACTACACTCCTGAGCCACACTGCAGACCATTGTCATGTAGCCTGATGCCAAGGCATACCCTTCACCTAGCCTTGTATAGCCTTCTGGCACAGTCAACCACTACACACCCATGAAGCAATGCATGCCTGCATGTCAGTACTGGCACCCAGTGTCTGTGTGTGTGGTGTATGATGCTTTCGACCACATTCACACTCACTACATCTCCCACTGGAATACTAAAGCATGCTTTCCGATGACAGACACCTTCACATACTCTTTGCCCATATAACATCTGGATAACCCCTGTGGTACACGTGATACCTGTACATTACTGTATTGTGGCAAAATAACTAGTTAGGAAGTGTATTCGTGACCTTGCCAAATGTGTCAATGTGTGTGTGAGTCCCTGAGGGAGTGTGGCTGTGTTGACGCTAACACTTGTACACGTGGACAAGCACATGTACTACACCTACCATATCACTGTTGTAGATGTCACTCACCATCACATATACGTTTTAACAGCTCCTCATCATGTAAGCTATGTGGCATATGCAATAACTGCATAGACATGTGATAGCAATACATAGGGGTTTGAAACCCTGTACTGGTAGGTGTGTGACACAAACATGCTTAGGTTTTACTCTTCCACCCCCTCCCTGACTTACTTTGTCTCTGTCTGTCTCTCGCACTCTCTCTCTCTCTCTCTCTGGTGGATGTGGAGAACTACACCTGCTTTGCTTAGGCAGCAGCTTGTGTTTTGTAAGTGATGCTCATGATCAGCTGATGGCCTCTGCATGCATTGCAGCCCTCCTTTAGCTAATTGCATGTGGAACAGCTGTGGTAACATTCCCATAGCCAATTGCATGGAAACGCACTCCAATATCTAAGAACATTATGTTGGTGTTGGACCTTTTCATTCACTGTGAGCAGGGCCTAGATCTGGTGTTTGGCAAATAGCATCACAGATGGATTTGGGATTTATCTCTAACATACACTGTGGAAGCAGGCCAACACACAGGAGGGGATGTGCCTGACATGACTACAGAATGTAAGTGTTGCTATTCCGCATTTGGAGTAATGTCAGTTTAACAGGGTGTTTGTGGATATGGGTGGTCTACATGTTGTAATACCTGTCATGACAGTGCTATGTTTTTAAGGAAACTCCCATCTGTAGGGTCATCTTCAGACTGAGCAGTGTGTGGAGCCTTTTATTTCTCATGTTGCTCACAGAACACCTATCTGAGAACTGCAGAAGCATAGTGTGAGGATTGCAGTCAGTACATTGTGACAGCCATGAAAGTTACTGACTTCATATCCCTCATAGGACATATGTCACAACAAAGCCTGGTATGAAAGTAAATGCATGAGGTTATCACAGCAACATAACAATACAGGGGCAGTATTTGTAGCTCCAGCCACAAGTCTGTCAACCTTTGTACATATGTCTTGCAGTAAGAGGTGCATATGTCCTGTACACCATTATTAATTGAGATCATACCTGATAACAAGCCAGTCAGATATCAGACTGCTAGACATGTTATGTATAGTAGGGAGTGTTTCTGAGGACATAGCTTGGCCATTCTGTGGTTGTCTGTACAGTACTGGGGTCTGTGTACCTAGGGTGATTGTCGACAGTATGTGTATTGCACATACACACCTTGGGCTATGCAGAGACTGTGCTAGATGCCATTGTTGTTGGTCCTGTTCTATCTGATTTTACATGCTGCTCCAGTGTATGGTACCCTATTGGCTCATATGTCTATAGGGCCAGACACACACATGTCCCATACCACAGACAGCCATCAAACCACACTGTGCCATGACCCAGTGTATGTAGAATCAGTGTGTGAGTGGCACATATGAGGATGGAGTTTTATCAGACAGTCCATATAGTGTCATATTAAGCATGTGTAACATATGTGGCTGTGTTTACATTGGTTGTGGGTATGCACTTTCACACAGGTGTATGTTACTCTGCTGTGATATGCATGTAGAGCCTGCTATAATCGCAGGTACATGTGTATTCCCCCATACAAAATGTAGTCCACTGTTGTGGCAGTCTGCCTATAGTTTGCACAGTGCTTTCTGACATGCTTAGCAGCCTAGTGTAATTACCCAGTGTGCTGATATGTCAGGTTATTTGCAAGACATACTGCTGCCAGGCCACCATAACTGTTGTGTATTTCTGACAAAGCAGTGGGATTCTGTACAGGTGTATGCCACTAACTACCGGTTAGAATGTGGCCATTTGACCCCTGCACCACCAGGCATTATGTGTCAGGATAGAATGGCGTGTGTGCATGCATAAACTGTGTGGGCATATGTAGTCCAGTATTTACGTGATATACCAATGTACATGGCTATTAACATCCACATTGGGAGCCGTGGTTCACATGTCTCGCATGAGAGGGATATGTGTACACCTCTGGACTGACCACAGAGTGCCAGACTGTCCACAAATTATGGTCATATCTCAGCTGTAGTCCACACTATCATTACTGTACTAGCAGCGGCACTATACTATGATGTTCTTAGGATGTCTGTCAGTAGCCAATGGCACACATGTTAAAAGCAGATGTGACCTCCCACATGCAACATGTCTGTTAAGAGAATCCCTATTACAGTAGCAACAGTGTACATATATACATGCATACATACATAACATCCCCTTGCACTAAGAGTTTGGGACTATTGGGGCTGAGGTAGGACTACACTCCATGTTCTGGACATATGGTGAATATATATGTATATATATTTATCCATATATCTATATAGATATATACACATATACATATCGACATACATAGAAGGATATATATATATATATATATATATATATATATATATATATATTTATGTACATACATATATATACACATATAAACAGACAAATATATACAGCAATATATGTCTACACATATACAGATATAGATACATATGCACATATACTTATGGATATCTACATATATATTGACAGTAATAGGGTTATATATTCATAGGTAGGTACGAGGCTATTGGCCCTAGGACCTATATAAGCCTAGCCAAACGGTAGCCTGGCTTTTTCCACCCAAGAAAATTATTTTCCTGTGCCCCTGTCAAGCAGAGCCACAGAAGTGATCCCCGGGGTGATATTCCTATCTCCCATCCAATCATCAAGATTTGTCTTGAAGAGTGCTAATGAGGAAGTTTGTTTGATATAGATAGGTAGTTTGTTCCAGAGTATGGGAAGTCTCTGAGACAGGAATCTATCCCCTCCAGCATGTTCTGTTTATTGTGGTGACAAGGTTTAGGTCACTAGAGCATGTAGCTTGGAGGGATTGCGATTTCTTAACGTGGAGCATGTCCAACAGCTCTGGGTTTGACATAGCTTTGTATGTTAGGCAGAGATCACCTCTGAGTAGGCGATATGCGACAGAGTAAAGCTGGAGTTTTTTGAGACGGTCTGATTAGGGCATCTGTTTGAGGCCGGTAATCCTCTTTGTGAGGTATTTCTGTGGCCTTTCCAGTTGTTGTAGATGTCTTGTGAGGTACATACCAAAAGGGGCATTGTACTGTATAATGGGTCTAATGAGTGATGAGTAGAGGGGAACAATGACCTCTTTTTTCCTGGATGAGAAACCTTTTGTGATGAGGTGTGCCACGAAGAAGGATTTCCTGACTACTGTGGCAATGTGATTATTAAAGGAGAGACAACTGTCCACCTGTGTCCCAAGGTCTCTTATCACACTTTCAGTGTTAAGTAGACTACCGCCTATGTGGTAGTTCATGGGTACAGAGTTATAGATATCTATAAATATATATATATATATATATATATATATATATATATATATATATATATATATATACATAAATAGGTATATCTGTACACATATATATACAAAGAGATCTGCACATGGCCATATATATGATGCACTATGCAGATTTGTAGACAGATATATGTATGAATATACATGTGTATGTACATGTAGACATATATCAATATATAAAAAACACAAACTGAGAAACCAGATAAGCAAACTGCAAAGCTGACCACGCTGGAACACACTACGATAAACACTTTAGCATTAAATATTATTTAATCTCCGCTTTCATCAATACAGACTTCCTCAGAAATACAAATCATGCTACACAATACAATATTTAAATGCTACAAGAACCAATCAAATGCAGTTTAAAAATAATTGATAATTAAGACACCATCACAAAATGCAAACATCTAAAAGGGGCAATACTTAAAACCATAAAACATTCTTTAAACTACTTTTCAACATATAGTCTCCAATCTTTTAAGAAACATTTTATATTTATACCATCATTTAAGTAAGGCGGCTGATCCTCTTTTAATTTTATCTGTCATCTGGTTTCTTTTTGATCCAATAATTTTTAAAATTGCCTCCTCTTAAATTCAAGTGACCCTGTTCTAGGATCGAGAATACACTTTTTTTGTAATTATGACAGACAATGCTATGCTTATATAAAACATTTTACTGATCTTTAGTTTTTATGTCATAGATATGTTCTCTGATTTTAGTTAATAACTGTCTAGTGGTCATACCAACATAAAAAGAGGGGCATGAAGTGCAAATAGTAATGTATATCACTCCAACACTTTTACAAGAAAAATAATCTAACACTGGTATGGTATAATTGAGATGGGACAAATTTATAAAAGGTCCTTCTGATATATATCTACACATACTATGTTTGACATTTATGCATGCCCTTAGTAGTGCTTATGCTGAAACTGTCAGCAACTGAACTGTCTCTACCTTTTTCAAATAAACTTTTCAAACTAGCATCTATTTGTATACTAAACTAGGGTGTTCACCCACACTGTTATACAATTCTCGATTGCCTTTCACTATCTTCCAGTTGTTTGATATGATGTTCCTAATAACTGGTGCATCACTAGTTACTGGCAGATTAAAACATAAGTGTTTGTCATCACCTGATGTATGCTTAGTGACCAACACCAGAGCTTTAGTAAGAATCGGTGGATACTTTTCTGTTCTACCATTCCATACATATTGAATTTGTTCATCCAACAGATTTTCATCATATCCACGTTCCAAGAACATGTATTTAACATATGAGAACTCTATTTTTAGTCGTTCATCTCATCGTCACTAGTCATCCTACTAGCACGGATGAACCGACCTTTTCGAATGTTCTTTTTTATATGATATGGGTGTTGACTGGAAAAATGTAAGTATCCATTCATAAAAGTGGGTTTCCAATGGATACTACTACTAAACTTGTTTTCCAAATAATTCCATTCCAAATGGACGTCCAAAAAATTAATAGAAATACCAAAGTCTCCTACAACAAATATGAGAAAAGATGAACATGAATTGCTGGTTCTAACTAAAGTATTGACTGTTTCGGCATTTCCTTGAACTACAAATTTCAAGTCATCTATAAACCTTTTGTAATATACAACCTGAAACTGGTTAAAATAAGATTTAACAATTTCTTGCTCCCACCACCCCATCACAATGTTGGCAAAAGAAGGGGCAACTGCTGTCCCCATTGCTATGCCTTGAATTTGTTTATAGTAAGACTTGTTAAACAAAAAATAATTTTTCAAAATAATATCCAACAAATTACAATGAAAATTGATAACATTACTATGACAATTAGTAAAACGATTTAAATACATTTTAACATATTCAACCCCTATTTCATGTGGGATATATATCTATATATACATATATCTATATATATATATATATATATATATATATATATATATATATATATATATATATATATATATATGTGTGTGTGTGTGTGTGTGTGTGTGTGTGTGTATATACAAAGAGATCTACACATGGCCATATATATGATGCACTATGCAGATGTGTAGACAGATATATGTATGAATATACATGTGTATGTACATGTAGACATATATCAATATATGTATATGTATATATCCATATTCCTGTCATGTGTAAACATCATGGTTGTGCATACCTTCCTAGATGTATCTCACCATATGTATCTGATATGTGTATATTATGATATAACAACATATGTGATGCAACAGTAATATCAATAACAAGTACTACACAATTGTGGAAGTAAAGGCAATTGTTCAATGCTAATCAATATGTGTATTGACAGATATATTGAAAAAACAACAGCTGTTTTCATAGTGGTCATGGTGTAATGGTTAACTGTTGTGACTATAGTGTACAGGGTCCTGGGGTCAAGACCTGCAAGGGCTGTTTATTTTGTTGCTGGGCAGAACAAATGCTGTTGGATATAGAGTGTTTAAGGCAGTTTTGATCAGCTTTATGCTATGGGACCACATCACCGCATATATTAACAGTAAATGAGCCAGATATATGACATATTCCTGTACATTCACATGCAGTGTCAATGGAATGTGTTAGGTGTGCAGATGCTGACCGCGATGCATACACCCCGTGTGTGCATATGTGTGCACACTCTTATCATGAAGGTTTGTTGCACCTATTGTTATGTGTACTACAACTGTCACTATTCCTGGCAGGGGTATACTAGCATGGGCCATCTGCATTTGCCAGTGTATATTCAGTCTGCCCTATATATGTCCCCCAAATCTGCATGACTGCAAGGTCTACTCATGTGCACATCCCTTGGTGCTCACACACTGTCATCACTATTGTTGTAGAGGTAGGGTTACGTCTGCCACAGTTCCTGAACCTGTGTGCAGATACAGCCATTATTAGCATCTGTAGGATCCCTGCTGCAGTGCACTGGTGTGTCATGCTGATACCCCCTCCCCACCTTCATCCTTTCTGCAGATGCTTGAAAGGTAAGGCCTACACATGTGTCAATTTGCAATGTTCCATACACTGAACACCAGCTAATAATGTGGACCACAGTAATACGTTATGCCATACTATAAATCTGTAATAGTTGCCATTGTACTACTGGTATATATACACTGTTGTTGCACTGTATACAGGTGATGTTTCACACATGTCCCTACTGTAGGCCATGTCTCCCACCATTATGTTATTCCCTGTGGACATATTCTGCAATGACAGGATGTTAGTTATCTTGCAGGTGTCTGTCATACCCTTCCAATACCCCATCATTGTCACCACTGTGATGCAGTGCGCCTAACAGCAACAATACGTGAACATGTACAGCATGCATTCTGGGTAGTGTGTTAGATGTGTGCATGGAATATACCATAGCCATTACATGCCTGGTGTATTGGCAAGCATCAACATAAACCATACTCACCAGCTACAGGCTGCTGCCTTGGTGGTATACAGGAGGGACCTACATAAGAGGGTGAGAGATGCGAAGTCAGTGGCTGCACCTGTGGCATTGTTACAGGGTGGGTGCAGCATTGCAGTACATCAACAGTACATGCCCACAATACTACCACGTATGCACATCTGTTTATTACTAATACGCAGCAACAAACTATATGTATGACATGTCAGATATGCATGCTCTACCTGTACAGATGTGGCTGCATATGCAACAGTGGTCTGCTGATGTGCCCTGTGGTCTTACCTGCACGTTTTTCAGCCGGTGTGTGGGTAGCACTTACCTCCCCAATAGTGCCTGGCAGCTGTTGATTGTGTGGGTGGGCAGCTGCCACGAGTCTGGCAAGGAGCTCCTCAACATGTGTCAGGGGGGATGGATGGCATGCCCCCCCTGTTGCGAGGTGATCCCCGGACTGCAGCAGTATGGTGACAGGCATTGCGAAGAAGGTCAGAACATGGATGCCAGCTGCGGTTGTGCAGTCCGACATCACTGACCCTGTGGACTAGGTCATTCCACAGGGTGGTCCACTCATGCTGCTCATGGGGAGCCCGGCCAAACAGGCTAGGGTAGTGCTGGATTAGATAGTTCAGCACTATGTCATTTTCAGCAGCTAAATAAGCAGGGAGGCATCCATGTGACATCTTGCCTGAAAGACATAAAGATGGAAACAGGCCTGAGCATCTCATACAGCAAGGTTACCACAGTTATTAATACACATCTCTGTCATCCCCCACCATATCAACGACAATAAACTGTACACACAACTCAATAGGTATGGCTACAGCTTGCCTACCAGTGGGACAGATATTGTATTGTACCACACTTTGTGTTAAGCGTTTGTATCCATGTTCCCTGTGCGGACACTATCATTGCTGACCTGTTATGGACTATTCACCTGCATGCTATTGTCAGGGCCACTGTGATTCTATATATGCTTGTGGTATGCTTGTGATGTGACTGCAGCACATCTGACATTCTGTGTTATTGGGGATATCTATGCATGCTGTTGGACATGTTCCGGGATTGTGTAGACTATTAGTACCTGCATATGTTCTATAACAGTGACACAATAGAATGATTAGGAAATATTTGCCATCAGAACTACCTCTCCAAACTCATCTGCCCAGGCCACATCACATGTGGGACCTACCCTGGGTCTTCCTAATGTACTGGTCCAGCACTACTTTCAGGTGGAACCACCTCAGGGGATGTTGTCCCCCCCCGGGGCACATACAGACATGATTCTGTCCCCCAAGGTCAGGTCCAGGGTCGGTTCCATAGCAAGGCTCCACAGACATGTGGGATGTGCTACATCACCTTGAGGCACCCAGTACACATTCACAGGGTCCACATGCTCCTCCTGCTCAGCATCCAGGCCAGGCACTTTTGAGACATTGACTGCTGTTGTGAGTACCAGTAGGTGTGAGGCTTGTTCCCATTGTTTCCATATTGGGGCCCATGGGGTTTCCATATAGCAGACTACACACACCACCACCACGTGTGTCATATACCACCCCTGTAGGCTTTCCTCTATATCTACCAACCTGTGACCACCTCCACAAATATACCTGCAATACTTCCCCATATTCCCATTCCCTACTTCACAGGCAAGGGAAATGTGGTTCCAACAAGGGGTTCACATGTTACATACCCGTCCATGTTGCACACACTGACAGCTGTATACATCTGTGTGTATTGCTATGTTTTCTGTTCCCTTGCACATAGCATGCAGCACTGTGGTGGTAATATAGGGGACATGTATTTACATACATATATGTATGCGTCTTTGTATATATGTGGTCGTGTGCATATAGATATATATCTATATATGTGGAGATATAGATGACATATATATGTGTTTATATATATGTCTACATATGGGTATCTGTATATCTGTAGACATACATATATTTGTATATATATATATATATATATATATATATATATATATATATATATATATATATAATGTACACATATACATACCTATCTATGGGGTACATTCAGACATCAGACCCACAATCTCAAAACTCCTTCCTGCACAGCTGCAATGTTTTGCCTTGCTACAGCATAGAAAGGTGCCACATATGGACACAGCCTAATATTAGGGGGGTATATGTAGGGCCAGATTGCAGGTAATCCTATTACACACCTATGGCATTTCAGCATGCTACAATACAGGTTAGTCTGACTGTCCTGCAAGTGGTGGGATATGGAACTCACGTGCCCATCATTACTTCAACCACCAGCTATTGGCCACAGTAATATACATCCCTTCCATTACATACCACACACTATATTGCCACACATCTTGTCAGTCGGTGCTGCTCTACACAGTTGGCAGGTATGGCCCATTACCTACAGGGACAGACTCTAATATCCATAGCAGTTGTTCAACTGAAGATCATTACAACAGTGACACCTGTTGGCACATGTATATCATCCCACATCATCTACCCCAGTATTATGGACCAGGAACTACAGTCAATTACATGCATATATTCTTCGCATACCTGTTGTGGGGATGAGGTCTGTTGTGGATAGTATCCTTGTAGGAGGTATTTTTTTTTTGCTCCTTCTCCTGCTTTCTTTGTTGTATTTTCTGGTGTTGTTGCAGTTCAGGAGCTGTTGTATGTTTTAGTTTTTTTTTTTCTCTTTCACTTTATTTCTCTGCATCTCTCTCTCTCTCTCTCTCTCTCTCTCTCTCTCTCACTCTCTCCAGTAAATGGATTTAGCTGCCTGGAATAGATTGCAGCATGGCTTATGTGGGTGATGCACATGATCAGGTGATAGCCTCTGCACCAATCAGTGTCCTCCACTTGCTTCCTGCATGCAGCCAGCTGTGTAGTACTTCCAGCTATCACTGTCATGGCAACACACTACTATAAATCCCTACATCATATGGGCATGGTCCCTTTACCTTTCCTGTATGGTGGCCATACTTACTGTGTATTTGGGCAGCAGTGTTGCAGACAACCTCTTACAAGAGGACACTCACACTCAGGCCAGCTACATATTTGTATGAGGTTCTGGAACTACAAACAGAGAGTGTGAGTACTGTTGTTGTATGCATTGTATAGCACCAGTGTTACAGGGCTTGTGTATACATACTAGTTTAACACGGACTGCAGTCTGTCTGCATAGCTCTCAACTGTGTGCCTATCCACTTGATGGCCAGAGGTGTGCATGTTATGTTTTGCCTGTCCACCACACAGGTCTTGTGTCAGATATATCACTGGCTGTGTGCGTGTGTGTGTGTGTGTGTGTGTGTGTGTGTGTGTGTGTGTGTGTGTGTGTGTGTGTCTGTGTGTGTGTGTGTGTGCGTGTGTGTGTGTGTGTGTGTGTGTGTGTGTGTGTGTGTGTGTGTGTGTGTGTGTGTGTGTGTGTGTCTGTGTGTATGCGTGTGTTGAGTGTTATCAGTATATAGCTACATCCATTTGTGTTTCTGACTTCATATTCCTGACTAAGGCTATGTAGCAGGCTATCCTGTAACACCAGTGACTTGCTTAGTTTATGACAACACTATTTCACATATGGGACTGTGTTCCAGCCTCTGTCCTCCTCCTACATAACAGGCTTTGTCCATATCACATGCTGTCAAAGGTTGTTATGTAGTGGCCTGTGAGTATGTCCTGCTGCCATTCCTGCAATCATTCCACTGTTGTTGAGACCTCCACACATATTGTGGGTTTGGGTCCATATATGTGTGGGCTTCATCTGCACAATACATGTGTGCCCTTACGCAGTCCAGAGGACAGTGTATGTAACAGTGGTATATGGCCCTGTATGTCAGTCTATGGGGGGGGGGTTACAACATGTGGGGTTATCAAGGGTAAGCTGCCTTATGGTATCTGGATGTACATTTCCATACAATTCACCTAGGGTAAATGCAGGCCTACTGCTTCCTGACATACAGACTGTTCTGTTTGTCAGTGTGATTGCAATGGTTTCAGTTATGCCTTGTTATGTAACAGATACATCCCATTGTCTTCACTGAGATATTTACCCCCTAGGGATTATGTACAGAGTGTACATAGAGGCTGCTGGACTATACATATGCATTACTTACTGTTAATTGATTGTTATCCTGTGGCCCAGTCTGTCTTTACTGTTGCACTATTTGAAGGCCTTGGCCTGGACAGCAACATATGTAATCCTTTCCAGAATACTGTATTAATTTATCTGTTTGACAGTTGCATTAGTGTGTTTATATTTATTTCAGAGTCTAAACAGCTATATGACATAGCATATACAACTGTAATAGTACACAAATAAAGCTTTCCCATGTATGCAAACGTGTGTGGTGTTATTCCTTTGACCTTTCTGTGGGTATATGTTGCAGGCAACAACTGTCATTTGTATAGGTGACTCATACAATGTCGAGTTGGTAAGGTGGCAACTGTTAGCCAACATGTTGACCATTCCTTTTTGTTCTCTATTATACAACAAGTACAACCTTCTATTAGGGGAGGGCCTTGGCAGCTTGAGCTAGAGGAACAGGAGGTTTTTTGGCAAGTACGTACTTCATCCTATATTTTCCCAGGCTTAAATGAGATAGTTTCTATAAAATGTATTTTAAAACTAAAAGCTCTCAGGAGGTAGGGAATAGTACTTCATTTTTACAATTGATTAGGTTTTTAAAATTTATTGAGTTATTTAGTACATGTTGTACATGCTCATCCATACTTATCAAACATAGATATAAGTAATTAATTGTAAATAATATCACACC
>NC_056742.1:476114232-476134232 GCF_019279795.1 Protopterus annectens
CCCCTAGTGGAAACAGTGGGACTGAGGTCCGCAGCCATGGGCAGTCACTACTGCACCTTCACAGCCCCGAACCTGGCTGCACTGGGGACTTTGTCAGAGAGACAGGCTGACCCTCTATTCATGACTTGCAGCCCTTGAGCTGGCATAGCACATCTCCAAACTCCCGGTTGAGCCCGCTATGCACCACTACCCATACCTGGTGATGAGTGACAGGTTCCTATCTATGCCTGCTCCCAGGGAGGGGTGAGCTCCATCCTCTGAGGCAGTTACACCCGAAGGTGGTGCAGGACCAATGGACGAGGAGATCTCAGGTTGGCACCAGACGTGCTGGTGCCAGGTGCCACGGCCAGCTTAGGTGGGACAGGTGGGTCCGCTGGGACCCGTATTCCCATACGTGCTATGGTGTTTATGTTTTATCAACATATGTCGGTTACTAATAGTCATCACATTCCAGGATTAGGTTTAACAGCATGCATAGATATTCCCATTAACCCAGACACCAGATATGGAACAGTTGCATAGCAAACAGAACACAGGCATATATGGGACCACAGTGGTAATTACAACAGCATACAGGTATATTGATGGCACCATGCCACCAGTGTTGGAGTATTTCAACATAGCACATGCATAGAAACAGATTTAAATAATTATCAAACAATAGGACATATGTCCCAACATTACAGTTAAGTCAGCACATACCAATTGAGTTGGGTATTTAGTTTATTGTTGCAGATATGGTGGAGTGGGGAGAAAGATGTCAATGAACAACTAGTATATTCCTGTAGTTTGCATTGCTTTCCTAGTCAGTGCTGTTATCTGTACCTTACAAGAAGTACACTACCCTATTGCCTTACTTTGGACAGTGGTATGGCTGTCAACAACTATATTCATGAACTGGTTTTACCTGCAGTATGCACCTCTTACCTGGTATACCTGTGGAGGAATTGTTTGTTAACACTAACTGTTTCTGCACATATGCCCAGATTCCAGGTTGATGTTATGCGCATACCTGTCCATCTCTTTTTGCACAGACTCTGGGTATGTTTTGACCACATGCAGGTGAACCGGGATATATTTAGACTATTGCCCTCTTAGACCTTTTGTGACTTACAACACTCTTATACAGGATTTCCTAGACAGTTACAATATGTAGCACAGTGTGGGTGACAGTGATGAGTAATATCTTATTATTCAGAGCAACTGCAACACTCACAATGCCATACAATACCAGAGTAAACAGTACCAGTCCAGGGTATCAATCTTTTATTTCTAGGCAGAGTGTTCACATCTGATGGACCTGTGGGAGCAATGTTTGTTAGCACTACCTGAATGTTGCCACACAGATTAACCAGATTCCACATTAGTATTATACACATAAATTTTACTCTGTTACTGTACACACTGTGGTCACAGCTTGACAACATGGGAGTGTAGATGGGACATACTTGGCTTATTACTCTCATAACAGTTTGAGGAGTTGCTAGAGTGACAGGTTTGTTCTTATAGATGTGTGACAATCAATTGCATTTCTTGTTTGCTGCCTAAATGTCTGAGATCATCCCACTGATTCCCCATGGGTACAGGGAGATAGACAGCAGATATGGGCCAATTTACTGAACATTCTGGATATATCTGTACAGTTGTGGGGTATAAATCTATATGCAGCCTACTACCAATCATACGATTCAAACCATGGCTGTGTGTGATAAAAATACAACAGTTCACGTCTCAGTTGCATGTGCTATTTGGATTTTGTTATCTGTCTTTTCACTGTTTTCTGTCTATGTCTCTCTCAGTTGTACTATATGACCTCTTGGGATTACACCAGTCATATACAGACATTCCTACACATTTTATTTATCTTGCACAGTGTGGGTAACAGTGCTTAATACAACAGTACTATTAAGTGATTGCAAATCTACATTACCATATGATACCAGAGTAAACACATGCAGTCCAGCAGTTAGACCTTTATTGTCAGGGTATTATGCTTTTATTTACATACTTACAGAAACAGATGCCTGGTGCCAGAGCCATGGGCTCAAGCTTAATGCCAAGAAATGTATAGTTATCCCCTTTGGAAAAAAAACATGTACCCATGAATTACCACATAGGTGCAGGACACTAAACATCGAAAGTGTGATGAGAGACTTTGGGACACAGGTGGACAGTGGTTTCACTTTCGATAACCACATCGCCACAACAGTCAGGAAATCCTTCTATGTGGCATAGGTCATCACTAAGGGCTTTTCATCCAGAAAAAAGAAGGTCATTGTCTCACTGTACGCATCCCTCATTAGACCCATTATAGATTATAATGCCCCGTTTGGTGTGTACCTCACAAGACATCTGCAACAGCTGGAAAGGCCACAGAAATACCTCCTTAAAAGAATCACAGGCCTAAAACAGATGCCATATGCTGACCGTCTAAAAATAACTCCAGCTATACTCTGTGGCATATCGTCTACTCAGAGGTGATCTCTGCTTAACATACAAGGCAATGTCAAACCCTGAGCTGTTAGACATGCTCCACTTAAATCCCAATCCCTCAGAGCCACACGCTCCAGAGATCTAAACCTTGTCATCACAATGAACAAAACATGCTGGAGGGATAGGTTCCTGACCGAGAGACTCCCCATACTCTGGAACAGACTGCCCATACATGTCAAGGAGAGCGCCTCATTGGCCCTCTTCAAAGGGAAACTTGATGATTGGATGGCAGATAGGAAATTCACCCCGGGGATCATGTCAGTCACCCTGCTAGACAGGGGTCCAGAGAAGTAAATACTGTGGGAAGAAATATCCAGGAAATTGTTATGGCTAGGCTTGCATAGGCCCTAGGGCCGATAGCCTAGTACCAACCTATGAACCTATGAACAACCTATATGAGACTCTTCCTGCCATAGTCTCTGGTGTATTCAGTACTTGCCTTAAGCAATACAGGTTTTATACAGGTGATTAACTTACTAATCCTTTTAGATTTATTTCCTATGACAGTACATGCAAGAGTATTACTAACCTGCTTGCGTCGCAACCGCTTCAAGTAACATGCATGGGCTTCCTGGTTCGCAGCCTGCTCATTTGCCACTGTGAAGGACATAAAGAATATTTAGCCATACTTATCCATAATATACATGAGCTGGCAATTATTAAACAGGTAGTGGAGTGATACTTATACGTGGCTGGGACCTCCCCTGTACTCCTAGCCTCTTGGATCCACTGATCCAAGAGATTCCCCTTTTGCCACTTCAGGTCAGCATAGTGATGCTTGACCTGCTCACTAGTTCGGGGTATGCCAGTGGCACTGGTGAGGTCATGAGCAAGACGGTCTCAGGCTTCTGCTTTATATTGGGAAACCTGGTAGTGGCCCTGCAGCAGACTCTGTCATGATCTTTTGCAAGGAGTCCTGCCATGACTCTGGACTCCTGGATGCCCCAGCACTGCACCTGAAAGCGCAAACCCTCTCCCATTCCAGACATTGTACCTGCAAGGGGAAGTTGCAACCAGTTATGAGATGTATTCCCACCTGTTGGATTTAAATACAGCCGATTTCCTGCACTTTGTCATGATTGGATGGTTTTGAAAAGGCTAAGCTATGGGCAAACCTACTTACTTAAGGTTGGCATTGTTTAAAGTGGTATAGCAATGGGAAAATTGAGTTAGCTGGCCTACACATTGCTTACACCTACTAATCTGGGCTGTGCAATGCTTAGCGTTGCTTAATATTTAATTTGCATTATATTTGCTTTTTGGCATTGATTTATATATGTGTCTGGTATCCATGAGTCATGTGTACATACACTGTATGGGGTCCTTGTGTTTATTAGGGGACTTCAGCACTTTACTACAATGACACCTCAAATCTGCGCTTACTGCAGTACTCCAGTTCACATATTTATGTTATGCAGTAGGTTATACAACATAAGACTGTATATAGATTCCTTTCACATGTTCAGTTTGATTTTTCTATAGTGAGAATTTGTTCATAGGTTCATAGGTAGGTACTAGGCTATTTTCCCTAGGGCCTATACAGGCCTAGCCAAAAAGGTACCCTGGCTTTCACCACCCAAGAAAATTATTTTCCTGTGCCCCTATCAAGCAAAACCACAAAAGTGATCCCTGGGGTGAATTTCCTATTACCCATCCAATCATCAAGATTTTTCTTGAAGAGTGTTAATGAGGAGCTCTTTTTGACATAGATAGGTAGTCTGTTCCAGAGTATGGGAAGTCTCTGGGACAGCACTCTATCCCTTCAGCATGTTCTGTTTATTGTGGTGACAAGGTTTAGGTCCCTAGAGCATGTAGCTTGGAGGGATTGAGATTTCTTTAAGTGGAGCATGTCCAACAGCTCTGGGTTTGACATAGCTTTGTATGTTAGGCAGAGATCACCTCTGAGTAGGCGATATGCAACGGAATAAAGCTGGAGATTTTTTAGTCAGTCTGCGTAAGGCATCTGTTTAAGGTCAGTAATCCTCTTTGTGAGGTATTTTTGCAGCTTTTCCAGTTGTTGTAGATGTCTTGTGAGGTACATAGCAAAAGGGGCGTTGTACTCTATAATGGGTATAATGAGTGATGAGTAGAGAGGAACAATGACCTCTTTTTTTCTGGATGAGAAACCTTTTGTGATGAGGTGTACCACATAGAAGGATTTCCTGACCACTGTGGCGATGTGATTATCAAAGGAGTGACTACTGTCCACCCGTGTCCCAAGGTCTCTTATCACACTTTCGGTGTTAACTAGACTACCGCCTATGTGGTAGTTCATGGGTACAGAGTTTTTAGAAAAGGGGATGACAATGCACTTTTTGGCATTGAGCTTGAGACCATGGCTTTGACACCACGCTCTGTCTCAGTGAGGTCCTTTTGTAGGATGTCCACATCATTAGGCATTTTGATTATGGCTCCTAGTTTGCAGTAATCTGTGAATTTAGTTAGCCAAAGATCTTCTGTGTTAGCCTGTACTTCAGAGAAGTAGATACCAAACAGGAGAGGACCCAGGAATGAACTCTGTGGTACACCACTTGTCACTGATCTGAAGTCTGATTTAGAGTCTGCTACTTTTACAGTGTGGGTTCCGTCAGTAAGCCAGTTGGCAACTCATCTTGTTACATAGGGATTTATACCTAGTTTAGTTAGTTTATCTATAATTCCAGAGTGGGGGATGATGTTGAATGCCTTGGCGAGATCTAGATACGCTGTGAGCCACCTTACCCTCATCTATGGCTTTGGTGACTACTCCACTGAAGTCTATCAGGTTTAGGAGACATGATCTGCCTTTTACAAACCCGAACTGTGTGGAGTCCAGAGTTTGGAGATCTCCAATGTCTTTGTTTATGAATTCCATGATGATACGTTCCATGGCCTTGCAAACCAGGCTTGTCAGGCTAATGGGATGGTAGTTCCTGGGGTCTGTTGTGGCCCCCCCCCTTTGTGGAGTGGGATAACCATTGTGATGCACCATTCAATGGGTGAAAAGCCTGAGGTGAGGCTATGATTGAACATGGTTCTTAGGTGGGGTGCCAGTTCATTCTGAACTTCGTGTAGAAGGCCGCCTGGGATGTTGTCAGGTCCCATGGATAATGTGTTCTTGGCTTTGGAGAGTGGGATTTTACCTGTGCAGCCATGATTACAGGAACTTTGCATTCTTCCGGTATAAAGATGGGCCCTTTAGGGAGTGGGGGTAAATTTAGTACTGAACCTATCTGCCACGATGTTGGCAATATCAGTTGGTTCTGTATATTTAGTGTCATTGTGCTGTAACTCAGAGCAGATCTGAATGTTGCCATTGAGATTCTTGACATAGCTACAGAATTCTTTGTGGTTGTCTTTAGAATCAGTGGCAATTTTGTTTACATAACTAGCTTTGGAGGATTTTATGAGGGATCTCAGCTTCTTACTGAGGCTGACCAGGGATTTTCATCCAATTGTGGGATTTTACTCTTTTTTGCAACAGTTTCTTTCTTCTGTTGTAGAGTTTGTTTATGGCAGAAGACCAGCAGATTGGCTTCCTTTTTTTGGAGGATAGCATCTTGGTTCTGTTAGGGATAGCACAATCCATGCACTTGTGTAAGTGCTTATAAAGTGCATTTGTGTAGGATTCAGCAGTCGTACCTCTATTGTCCATCTGCATGGGTGTCGTGAAGTTTGCCACTTCTGTCTTAAGAAAAGTGATGTTGGCTTTGGAGAAATTTTTTACAGTTGTTTTCCTAATGGGGGGTGGGTGCGGGATGTGGATGTCTGAGGTGATTAGTTTGTGGTCGGATCTGACCAATGAGGAGATGACCTCTGGTGTGGAACACCAGTCGCCCATGTTGGTGATGACCAGGTCTAGGATATTGCTGCCTCTGGTGGGGGTGTGGATAAGTTGATCCAAGGCATTGGAATTGATGATTTACAGAAAATGGTGAGCAAAAGAGTTGGTACATGAGTAGTTTTCCCAGTTAATGGTAGGGTAGCTGAAATCACCCATTATTAGAGTGTTGGGTTGTACCTTAATATTTTCCTGTGTATCAAGAAGAGAGGAGTGGGAATCCTGGGGCATGGTGGGGGGTCTGTAGCAAGCTACAATCTGGCTTGTGGTTTTGCCCAGAGTTAGTTGAACTTGGATAATCTCGGATTATCATTGTTTAGTGATACCTCAATCTTATGTACTGCTGTGATGGCTTAGTGGTTAACTACTGTTCAAGACCTGCAAAGGCTGTTTATTTTGTTTCTGGCCAGAACAGTGGCTGTTGCATACAGAGTGATTAAAGCACTTTTAAGCAATTGTAAGCGGGTTTGCATGGGTTTGCACGAAGGCAAGCAATGCTAACCTCTGGTTAAATATGCTTAAAGAGTGTTAGCTTCAATATTGCTTAACCTGGGTGCCCATTGATTACCCCCACGCAAACAGGCTTAAATTTGCTTACTAGTGCTTAAATATGCTTAATCCCGCTTACTACTGCTTAATTGTGCTTACACTTGCTTACTAGTTCTTACTCCCACGTACCACTGCACTAGTTTAGACAGTGATTTCTAATGGTTCTTGGGAAGGTGGGGGATTTGGAAACTGTATGGAGTTATCATTCATTACACATTTTACCTTCCATTTGTATCCCTGATTCCTGTGTACATATACTGTATGGGGCACGTGTGATTATCTGTGGACTTTGCATCATTATGACACTGACACCTCACATCTGCATTTAATGCAGTATTCCAGTTGACAAATATATGCTATTTAGTAGATTATGCAACTAAAAATATTGGTCATAAAGTGATTTGACATGGAAAATGGAATGTACTGCAGTGGAACCCAAACCAAAAATGACTGCTCGCAATGCAAATGCTCTGCTCACTACACTGTTGCTGTATTGTTTTATTTGCATCTATCTTGCTTTTTATCCTTTTCTGCTATTTAAGCCGCAAGAGCCACAGCTAAGTGATGAGCAAACCCATGCACCTATGGTTAAATGTAATCTGTTTCATTAAAAAAAAAAATTCTTTATATTTGTTTTTTTAACTATTGCTCTTGTACATGTGCGGGGGATGTTGCTGGGGGTATGCGTACATCTATGAGCGGTCTTGCTCATTCTTTTATGACTTGTCTGCTGTCCTTCATTGCGGGGACATGTATATTCTGAGAGCTCTGCTCTCAGACACGTCCCCTCCACTTTTACACGCTCCGTGTAAGATTAGGAGCTCAGGCAGTGCACCTTCATTAATATGCATGGTGTGCTGCTGTCCTGCTCCTAAATGGCCATTTCCATGCAGGACTAAGCTAGTCCTGCATGGAAGGATAGCAAATCCAGGGGGCATGTCTTTCTGGGTTTGATTCCCACAGTCTTTATTTGCCTACAGAGTTATCTTGAACAATTGACTTAACCAGATATTGCTCCTACATCTCCCCCAAAAGGGTCTGTGTGTCCAGTGGGCCCTCCTTGTTAATAAACTGGTATTTTTATTAATAATGATAATAATAATAATAATAGTAATAATAATAATATTAAATTCAGTAGCAGATGTGAAGACTTTTGGAAGTTTAAAAGGGAGGGTCCCATGTTTGTGGTCAGACTTTACTGGAGAATGAGATACTTGAAAAGTAGTGAAAGAATTAGAGTATATTTATACAAATCAGGTCAATGTGTCCTCTCATAAGCTGTTCAGTGCTTAGGTGTTTAGATAAGTAAAATAGCTGCAGAAGATGATGTATGCAATTAAGGCTGAATACACAAAATATACAGAAGACTCATCATTGATTGTTACTTGTCCTCTATGTTGCAAGATTTTAAAAGTAAGATGGAAAAGTGGGTTAATACTTCTAGGAATTGTAAAGTGCATTAATTGAGTAGGAAGATTTGACAGACATCATCTCAATCTGTATACAAGTGGTGTGAACACTGGCTCTAGGTGACGCTCACTGTTGATGTGAAACCCAACCCCATGTGCAAAGTGGGAAAAAGGGAAGTGATGCTGACACCTGTGCCTATCTCAAGATTTAGGAATCAAAGTAGAGGAACTTCCAAGTTTAATCTTCAAGGGCTGCCTTGTGTAAGCACACGAGATGAAACAGGGATGGGCTTTCAGAGACAATATTATAGTAAGGACAGTAACAGCCAATGAAAGAGGTGAAAGAGAGGGAGACAAGCAATTTTATGGTTAAATTTACCTAAGGGGCAAGAACAAAAAATACACTAGGTTTAAGAATGCAATAAGAAGAGGGTAAGAGAGCAGGATACTTAGCTCTGTTGTTCAGTGACCTGGAACTGCCTTAAAGTAATCATGACTCCTACTGGGGAGGTTTTGTGAAGGTGCTTCAGTCCTTTTCAGTTGTATAATGGGTTCCAGGATGTTTTTTAACATCTGACTTTCATAGCCTCTCACTAGAAAATCGTTTTCTAATTTGTTCAGGTTTCTCAAAAATGGTTCCATCTCTGTGGTAATTCTAGCTATTCTATAGCCTTGGGACTTCACTACATTATACTTGGTTTTTGTAGGATGTCGATTTTTACTGTGGAGTAATAAGTTAACCCTCTTTGGTTTTCTGAATAGATCAGTGGTGATTCTGTTATTGTTGGTGTCCTTGGAAATCTGCATATCGATTACATTGCATAAGTGGAAATTCCTTAAAATTCCGAGAGCAGGCTAAGTTATTTCTTACACTTATTTCACTGAATTGCACTTCTGAAATGCTTATAATTGTTCTATACAGTTGATCTACTATATTTTTGCACTGTTATAAAGCTTTTTTTATTGTTTCACTGCATTTATGTACTGTTTTAAACTGTTTTAACCTTACTTAACTGCAAACTGCTTTTTCATACTGAGAGTTGTATTTTCTGTTTGTGAGTGCTCTATCCAAACTTTTCTGTGCATTTTTGTCTGTCAAAAGCATTCTGGAGTCTGCTCCTTGATCTGTTTAAAACTTTCAATTAGTGGCTACAGCTAGGAACTGTAATAGTGTGCATTACTAGAATTCCTTTTTTTATTTAAATTACTAAATTGTAAACTGCTTTTTCATACTGAGACTTGGATTTTCTCTTTGTGGGTGTTCCTTCTATGCTTTTAAAGTGAGGTTTCTGAGTTCTGCTCAGGTGGCATAATCTTGATAGAGGCCTGTTGTGTAGGCTGGATATCTTGTTTGTGTTTCTGGCAGCCATTTTCCGCTGATTGTCTTCATTATTATTGAGAGTAACAAGGCCTACTGACCTTCTGTAGTACGAGTGATTGGGTAATAGCAGGGGCTGAGTAGTAATCTGATCTTCCAACTCTTCCATTCTTACTGCTATATAAACCCTGTATCTTATAAAGGTTTTGCTTATATTGTCAGGCTCTGGGTTGCATTGGATAAGTGGAAATTCCTTAAGATTCCAAGAGCTGACTAAGTTATTTCTTACACTTATTTCACTAAGTTGCACTTCTGAAACGCTTATAATTGTGCTATGCAGTTGATCTACTATATTTTTGCACTGTTATAAAGCTTTTTTTATTGTTTCACTGCATTTATGTACAGTTTTAAACTGTTTTAACATTACTTAACTGTAAACTGCTTTTTCATACTGAGAGTTGTATTTTCTGTTTGTGAGTGCTCTATCCAAACTTTTCTGTTTTTTCTCAAAAGCATTCTCGAGTCTGCTCCTTGATCTGTTTAAAACTTTCATTTAGTGGCTACAGCTAGAAACTGTAATAGTGTGCGTTACTATAATTGTTTTTGTTTTATTTAAATTACTAAATTGTAAACTGCTTTTTCATACTGAGACTTGGATTTTCTCTTTGTGGGTGTTCTTTCTATGCTTTTAAAGTGAGGTTTCTGTGTTCTGCTCAGGTGGCATAATCTTGATAGAGGCCTGTTGTGTAGGCTGGAAGTTTTGTTTGTGTTTCTGGCAGCCATTTTCTGCTGATTGTCTTCATTATTATTGTGACTAACAAGGCCTACTGACCTTCTGTAGTACGAGTGATTGGGTAATAGCAGGGGCTGAGTAGTAATCTGATCTTCCAACTCTTCCATTCTTACTGCTATATAAACCCTGTGTCTTATAAAGGTTCTGCTTGTATTGTCAGGCTCTGGATTGCATTGCATACGTGAAATTCCTTAAGATTCCAAGAGCAGGCTAAGTTATTTCTTACACTTATTTCACTGAATTGCACTTCTGAAACGCTTATAATTGTGCTATGCAGTTGGTCTACTATATTTTTGCACTGTTATAAAGTTTTTTTTTATTGTTTCACTGCATTTATGTACTGTTTTAAACTGTTTTAACATTACTTAACTGTAAACTGCTTTCTCATACTGAGAGTTGTATTTTCTGTTTGTGAGTGCTCTATCTAAACTTTTCTGTGCATTTCTGTCTGTTAAAAGCATTCTTGAGTCTGTTCCTTGATTTTCAATTAGTGGCTACAGCTAGGAACTGTAATTGATTTTTTCCCACCCACCCACTCACCCTAGTGTTGTTTGTTCTTATAGTTGGTGGCTTTGCAGTTGCCTGCCCATACTGTACATTTGATCTGTGACACTCCTCCCAGTCTAGTGTCATTACTTCACTCAAGCTAATAGAGAACATTTGTGAAGGCCAACCCACTCAGATTCTTAACATTGAATTAACTTCTGTTCCAGCTTTCTCCATTTCCACTTTACTGGAAAAAAATTCTAAGCTTGCTTCCATCCTTTCCTGTGGCAGGTCAGATACAGATTTGCTGTGTCCAGAACTGTTTGAGCTCCTAAGCCCCCCACTTAACTGGGGTTAAACTATTCCTGGCACCATAAAGTCTGTTTTTCAAAATTTCCATTGCAACTGGCCAGCTTTTTAGTTTTAGCACTCATCTGTTTCTTTGATCTCAGCACTTGTTCAGAACTCATTGTAAGCACTAAATAAGGTACAAATTACTACAGCACTCAACGTTCCTCACTTGTCTAGAGGAAAACAGTTTTTAGTACTTAATAAATAAGCACCTATTCAGGCATGTCGAAAGGTCAGTTCCCAGTGTTTTCTCCTGTCTACCTGATGAATCTGGGCATCTTGGGACAATGCAGCAATTGCCTCATGTACACAGACAACCCTCTCCTCCTACCACCCAACACTACGACCTGTGAGAGATGCACTTATATAGCCAAACTGGAAGCAAAGCTCTCTTTACCAAAGACTGGCTTAGACAGTCAAGAGGAGAAGGTAAACACTTGCACCACACCACACTCATCACATAGTCCCTCAAAACCTACACCACCAAAACACACACACAGAACCACAAAACACACACCTACATTCACGGAGGCTCTCAGTACTAATCTGCCCAAACGACAGAGACCTCTAAAGCAGAAATGCAAGCAACCTCCACCCCCTCAACACAACCCAAATGACACATAGCCCACATACTCAGTGTGCCACTCAACTACAGCCCATAAGGCATAACGTACCCAACACTCTAGTCATAGGTGACTCTATAGTCAGGCACACTGATGTTCCACTCACCAGGCTAAACAAGGAAAAAGTTACTGTCAACTGCCTGTCGGGTGCCAGGATCCACCACATAACGCACGCACTCAGGTCACTCCACAACAAGTACAAATATGACTCTGTCATTGTCCATGTTGGTATGAATGACCTGAGACATACCTCCCTGGACTACATAAAAAGAGACATGGAGGAGCTCTCTGATCTTGTAGCCCAGGCCGGTATGACCCTAGCCCTGAGTAGAATCCTGCCACCACCCAGAATGACACCACAGTACAAGGACAAAATGATTGACTTTAACAATTGGCTAAGCTTCTGGTGTCATTCTAAGGGAATCCGGTATCTGTCTGCCTGGGATGACATGATCGACAGACCACGCTGCTTTGCCAGAGATGGCCTGCACCTGTCGCCCTTGGGATTCCAGATACTGGCAAAGGCTCTTGCCACCCCTATACTGCCTTTTTTAGGCAAGGTTAAAATGACAAATTCACCACCATAACATGTACAAGCAAGCAAAATCTGAGGGTAATGCTACTCAATGCTAGAAGTCTAAACCTCAAAATGCACTCACTCCAGGCACTCCTTAAAATGGAGAACATTGACATCTGTGCAATGACAGAGACCTGGTTCAAAGCTCCAGAGAGCACCCCTGCATTACCAGGCTATAATTCATACCACACCTTTCGGCCACCAAACCCGGACCGAAACACTAAAGGTGGAGGTGTGCCATATTCATTAAGGATATCCACACCTCCAAGTTAGTTGCTCAGCATAATGCATCCGAGATTATCCAAGTTCAACTAACTCTGGGCAAAACCGCAATCCAGACTGTAGCTTGCTACAGACCCCCCACCATGCCCTAGGATTCCCACTCCTCTTTTCTTGATACACTGGAAAATATTAAGGTACAACCCAACACTCTAATAATGGGTGATTTCAACTACCCTACCATTAACTGGGAAAACTACTCATGTACCAACTCTTTTGCTCAACGTTTTCTGGAAATCATCAATTCCAATGCTTTGGATCAACTTATCCACACCCCCACCAGAGGCAGCAATATCCTAGACCTGGTCATCACCAACATGGGTGACCGGTGTTCCACACCAGAGTACAGCTCCTCATTGGTCAGATCCGACCACAAGCTAATCACCCTAGACATCCACATCCCAGTCCCAACTCCTATTAGGAAAACAACCATAAAAAATTTCTCCAAAGCCAACTTCACGCTTCTTAAGACAGAAGTGGCAAACATCATGACACCCATGCAGACGGACAATAGAGGTACAACTGCTGAATCCTACACAAATGCACTTTATAAGCACTTACATGAGTGCATGGATCATGCTATTCCTAACAGAATCAAGATGCTATCCTCCAAAAAGGGAGCCAATCTGGTGGTCTTCTGCCATAAATAAACTCTACAACAGAAGAAAGAATCTGTTGCAAAAGAGAGTAAAATCCCACGATTGGAGGAACTCCCGGGTCAGCCTCAGTAAGAAGCTGAGATCCTTCATAAAATCCTCCAAAGCTAGTTATGAAAACACTGATTCTAAAGACAACCACAAAGCATTCTTTAGCTATGTCAAAAATCTCAATGGCAACACTCAGATCTGCTCTGAGTTACAGCACAATGACACTAAATATACAGAACCAACTGATATTGCCAACATCCTGGCAGATAGGTTCAGTGCTAACTTTACCCCCCCCTCTCACCCACTAAAGGGCCCATGTTTATGCTGGAAGAATGCAAAGTTCCTGTAATCATGGTTGCACAGGTAAAAACTTCACTCTCCAAAGCCAAGAACACAGCATCCATGGGACCTGACAACATCCCAGGCTGCCTTCTACATGAACTACAGAATGAACTGGCTCCCCACCTAAGTACCATGTTCAATCATAGCCTCACCTCAGGCTTTGTGCCCATTGAGTGGTGCACCGTAACAGTTGTCCCATTCCACAAAGAGTGGGCCACAACAGACCCCAAGAACTACTGCCCCATTAGCCTGATGAGCCTCGTCTGCAAAGCCATGGAACGTATCATCATGGAACTCATAAACAAAGACATTGGAGATCTCCAAACCATGGACCCCACACAGTTTGGGTTTGTAAAAGGCAGATCATGTCTCCTAAACCTGATAGACTTCTTTGAAGTAGTCACCAAAGCCATAGATGAGGGTAAGATGGTTCACACAGCCTATCTAAATCTCGCCAAGGCGTTCAATACCATCCCCCACTCTGGAATTATAGATAAACTCACTAAACTAGGTATAAATCCCTATGTCACAAGATGAGTTGCGAACTGGCTTACTGAAAGAACCCACACTGTGAAAGTAGCAGACTCCAAATCAGACTTCAGACCAGTGACAAGTGGAGTACCACAGGGTTCAGTCCTGGGTTCTCTCCTGTTTGGTATCTACTTCTCTGAAGTACAGGCTAACACAGAAGGTCTTTGGCTAACTAAATTCGCAGATGACTGCAAACTAGGAGCCATAATTGAAACTCCTAACAATGTGGACATCCTACAAAAGGGCCTCACTGAGACAGATGCCTGGTGTCAAAGACATGGTCTCAAGCTCAATGCCAAAAAGTGCATTGTCATCCCCTTTGGTAAAAATTCTGTACCCATGAACTACCACATAGGTGGTAGTCTACTTAACACCGAAAGTGTGATAAGAGACCTTGGGACACAGGTGGACAGTAGTTTCTCCTTTGATAATCAAATCGCCAAAGTGGTCAGGAAATCCTTCTACATGGCACACCTCATCACAAAAGGTTTCTCATCCAGAAAAAAAGAGGTAATTTTTCCCCTCTACTCATCACTCATTAGACCCATTATAGAGTACAACGCCCCTTTTGGTATATACCTCACAAGACATCTACAACAACTGGAAAGGCCGCAAAAATACCTCACAAAGAGGATTACTGGCCTCAGATGCCTTACACAGACCGTCTCAAAAAACTCCAGCTTTACTCCGTCGCATATCGCCTACTCAGAGGCGATCTCTGCCTAACATACAAAGCTATGTCAAACCCAGATATGTTGGACATGCTCCACTTAAAGAAATCCCAATCCCTCTGAGCTACACGCTCTAGGGACCTAATCCATGTCACCACAATAAACAGAAAATGCTGGAGCGATAGATTCCTGTCCCAGAGACTTCCCATACTCTGGAACAGACTACCTATCTATGTCAAACAGAGCTCATCATTAGCACTCTTCAAGAAAAATCTTGATGATTGGATGGGTAATAGGAAATTCACCCCGGGGATCACTTCTGTGGTTCTGCTTGACAGGGGCACAGGAAAATAATTTTCTTGGGTGGCGAAAGCCAGGGTACATTTTTGGCTAGGCTTGTATAGGCCCTAGGGCCAATAGCCTAGTACCTACCCATGAACCTATGAACCTATAAGGTGGCTGAAGTATAGCTATGGGAAGAGGTAAACTTCAGGAAGGGGGTTGTTTGATTGAGGTAAATGATAAAATCTCCAAGCTGCAAGGTGTCCACCTTCCTACACAATAAAGATGCTGTCAATAAAATGTAAATAGCATGTGATATGCTGCATGTAGTCTGTGTTGTTTAAAGCAAAGTCCTCCTCCCACTTGCCCAAGGCTATGTTAGCTGTGCTGGGGGCCATGGCAGCCCCCATTGCTATACCATTTTTTTTGTAGTGTTTGCCACTGAAAGTAAAGAAATTGAAGTCCAGTACAAGATTAATGAGCTTGCTTAACTTTTGCAGTTGTGTCTGTGTACCTTGATTATGTTTCTTAAAAGACTCCATAGCTGTTGTTATACAGTAATTGTGAGGGAGTACTGTGTACAAGGATTCCACATCAATAGTTAATAAAATACTGTCAGCTTCCACTGTAATGTTTTTTTATTTTCCTCAGAAAATCCATTGAATGTCTTATGTATGACTTATTCTTTTCTGCTAAAGGTTTCAGCAAGTAATCAAGGTAAATAGCTGTGGCTTCAGTAAGGGAACCTCCACTTGCTACCACCAGTCTATAAGGTGGGTCTTCTCTCTTCTTGTGTGGCTTTGGCATTCCAAAAAAGTAAGGTAAATGCGGGCATGGGCTCCATAAATAATTGTAAAGATTTTCAGTAATAGGTTTTTCTTTCCATAAAGTGGTGAGTTTAGTGTTCCATAAATCATATACTCTTTTTATGTCATCCATGGTAAAAAACTCATAAAATCTGTTATCCTCCAGCATGTTCTCTATCTTTTGGTTGTAGCTAGTGATATCAGTCACAAGTATACCTCCTCCCTTGTCTGCCTTCATTACACGCCTGGATTTATCATTGCCTAGCTCAATCAATGCTTTTCTTTTTCCCTGTGTTAAGTTATAAAGTTTTTTCTTAGGAGATTTTTTAAGGAGTTTTCTGATATCCATCTCACATTTCACTTCAAAAGCAGCTAATGTTTAATGTAGTGGTGGACAATAGCTGCTAGGCCTTTTTATAGTTTCATCAATAGGCGTATTTTCAATGTCATTACTTTTGCCGTGAAACTTTACCCTTAAGTTGAGCTTCATCACAAACATTTTAAGGTCTATCAGTACCTGAGCAACCTCACTCCTGCAGCTTGGTACAAAAGTAAGTCCTTTGGACAACACTATCAGTACCTGAGCAACCTCACTCCTGCAGCTTGGTACAAAAGTAAGTCCTTTGGACAACACACTTTTTTCAACTTCAGTCAGTGCTTTAACAGAGTGGTTCCAGATAAGTGAAGCACCTGTTATTGTGGCACCTGTTATTGATGTTATTGTACCTGTTATTGTGGCTGGTTCTTCTGTCTGAGCCTGGGACCTGGGCTGTTGTCTGGGTTCCAGTTGGGATTGCCCAGCTATTGTATTTCCCTCACCCCTGTCCACTGTTTGGTTCTCCTGTCTCCCTGGGGTTCGTGGATAGAGTCTGAGACCTCTGGAATTCCTCCTCTGCTTTCTGGAATCTCAGTGGGTTGTAGTAGTATTCCTCGCTATGGCTATGGTAGGGGGGAACCTGGTAAGAGGGACAAGCTCTGGGGCTCTGGTGGTGGTCGTCGTTCTTATTCTGGTACTGGTGCTGGCTTTGGTATTGGTGTGGTGGTTGATGTCTGTGCTGTCGATATTGGTCTTCCTGAAGAAACAGGTCTCTGTGAAGGTGCTGCTGCTCCTGGTAGCTGGATTGTCTGTGGTCCTGGTTGTCCTGGTAGTCCTGTAAATCGTCCTTTAGAACTCTTTGTCAGTTCTGGTTGCCTCTGTGGCTTACGTTCCTGTCCTGATCCTTCTGTGATGTCAAAGGCTTCTGCGGAGTGTTGATAGCCAGAGGGGATTGGGATGGTGTGGAATGAGATGTTGGGGGGGCAGCCTCCTGGTGGTCCTGTATTGTGCCCCTGTCTGGTTTTGTGCAAGGATCTCCCCTGAGAAAAGCCTGTTGAGGTCTGCTGACATGGTTCTAATTTCCCTTATATCCCCTGTTATAACTAAAACCTTGTCTGTTGTTGGTTCTCCTGTTGTTGTTGTTGTTATTATTATTGTACCTCCTAGTAAGTCTCCCAGGGTCATCTTTGTCCAGTTGATCTCATTTTATTTTATTAATCTTTCTTTCTTTAATGGACTGCTCATGTAGGTTCATAGGTTCATAGGTTGGTACTAGGCTATCAGCCCTAGGGCCTATACAAACCTAGCCATAACAATTCCCTGGATATTTCTTCCCACAATATTTACTATATCCTTTCACTCTATCTTTAAGCAGCTCAAATTTAGCATCTCGATCATTGTGGTTCTCATTTTCCAATTTTTTTTTAAAGATGTGATGTCAGCCTTTGTAGCTTCCTGCACACTAAGGTTGTTCCTTATTAGCAGATGAATAAGTTTGTAGCTGGCATCCTCTAAAATATCTTCCCATTCCTTAGAAGGTGAATCATCCATACTTTTCCACATTGGTCTTTTGTTCAATCTAAGCCCACTGGGTAGTCTCTTCTTATCTATGCTTTGTTGTAAATAAATGTGTTCCCAGTAGAGATCCTGCATGCATTTCAGTTGCTTTTCTAGTTTTGGAAAAGTCTCTGAATTCATATTTTCTGGGCCCATTCTTCCCTGTCCATTTTCTGTATCCTTTTGTATCTGATCTGCTTCTGTATCATTCCAGATAGGTACAGTTAGTAAATCTTTTAGCCTGTCATTATCCATGTCTTAAAATGCTGGACTTCCACACTAATTCAGGGATCCTTTGATGGAACAAAAACCTTGGTGTCAGAGACCAAAGTACCAACAAAAACCCCCCAAAAAAACAAGTAATCTCCGTGGTGTCCCTGAAGTTTCAAAACATCCCACTAAACAAGTGTAGTGGGTCCAAAAACAAAACAGTGTAAGAAAGATTTTCAATCCATATATCTCGAGTTAATCACTGTATATAAACCAGATCAGACAAAGGTAGTAGAACTAGAACTGAGACTTTAGGGATACCACAGAGATTACTGGGATTTACTAAATAATGACATACATTTGAGTTTCAGACTTCAGACTCTTCAGAAAATGTATGATAAACCACATTATTCTAATAACATTCTAAGTTTATAAGAGCAATATTTAAAACATGTCCCTGTTTTTGGGCCTTTGTCCCCCCCTCCCCATTTTGTCAGGCTTTGTCCAGATTTCTTCCACTAAGAGGTTGAAAGGTATGCTCCTTAACTAGCCTCGCTATCGCTCAATGAATGAACGCAATGTACTGCAACTCATTGCTTTTATGGTCTAAATAACCAGCGTGAGAGCATACAGTAATAGAAATAATGCAGCAGGGAAAATATCAAATACAAAATATATCCTTCAAGGAGAAACATACAGTGTGTCATTACTGTGATAGGTTACTGGAATACTACAGTCAGACACTGGATTTTATTCAGTGCTAACAGCAGTAGGAATATTTGTGCTTGTATTCTCCTACTGGTAGTGATTGCTTTACTCCAAAGCAGCCACCTCATAACCTCCTTAAAACACAGGCATTAAACAGCCCTACTTGCACAAGCTGTGGAATAATTTCTTTTCAATGTTCCACAGAGTATTTATGTATCATATTTTGGTTTTCTTGACCAGGATTAGTCTGACTAGGCTGTGGTAGCCCCTTTTCAGGGGATGATGAGGGAGAAAAGCTTCAGTTGCAAAATAACCAGTTTTAAACAATATAGAACAATTTAAAGCAAAAAATAAATATGATGCTAAGAAATTTATATCACTTTTGGCTCTATAATATATACTGAATGACTTTCCTGTCCCATCTCTGTATGTCTAACCTCCCCCCCCATTGACAACCTTTTTGCTAACTATTATTATGATAATCACTTACTTTTTACCTCAGGCACACTTCATATGTGGCTGAGTGTCTTAATCAACCCGCATCTCTGCTTAGCCACTTACAGTCTCTCCCTTTCTGTTTTCCACCCCTTTCAGTCATCCTCGCTATATTTAGAGCAGTTAATATTTCTATGTAGCAGCCATGTAGTATACATCTAACCAAGGGTAGGCATTTCTTACCCATCAAACTAAACCGTCAGTCTTACATTTGACCGGTACTACTGGAAGCAGATCGTATGACTGTCTAGCATTTGTCCTGCTACTTTAAGATTTATATATGCCAAGTGTTACTTTTCATGTATACATTTGCACAGCACTATTGCTAGTATGAGGGGAAGGGGGGCACCTGCCAAGAAACAAATGTGTCAAGGGTCATGCATGGCAGATACTGGTTGGTGGTAGTGCAAACCAGAATTCAGAAACGGAATGCTCGTCAGGGCTGAAGCACTACTGATGCAACTCTCCATCTCTGGTATTTACAATAGAATGACAGACTGCAGGACATCGCGTGCTACATTCATAGCAAGTTACGTTCGTATCAAGCAGTTTGATAGTTATTTATAAAGAACTTTTTTTGAGCTATTGAGCTTGGAGGGTTTTTGCTTTCTCTTTTTTATTCTAACAAAAGGACAGGGGAGAAGACACCCATTTTTAAAGAGTAGTGAGGTGTCATATTGAGGAGTTGCTTTTGCATTCAGTTTTGCGTAGAGTAGTAAGCATATAATGGATTTATC